>NC_091316.1:39372443-39452443 GCF_038502225.1 Cherax quadricarinatus | reverse complement strand
ATTTCTATCCTGGCAGGATGAAAGTTCTTGTCCATGGAGTTATCCATCCGAGTAGCCTCCTCAATCCGCTCTAGCGGGGTTGACATCCTGTTATTGACTGGTCCTGACCTAGAGGTGATGTATTAGCCATGTTTGTATGTTCACTACCTTCCTTCCTTCCCTCCTTCCTTCCTTCCTTCCTACAGACCTTTCAGGTTCCATGTGATTTTGTTGTCAGATTTTCTGCTGTGCTGTCCTCCCATTGAATACTGGTACAGTTGATATGAAGGTCAGTTACTTCAGTGTATTGGAAAGCGTCGACTGTCTGTTTGTGTGTCCTGTTAGCTTGTCTGGTATTTGAATATCTGGTCGTCCTCCTTTGGTCATATTTGGTCCGTTCATAGTCGTCACCTCAGTATTCTTGTCAATATAGGTTGCTTGTATGTTGATGCAGCAGCAGTTGCAATTAGACCATCACTGGTCATTGCATGCAACGTGCTGTTGTGCTTCTGTTACTCTTTTAAGCTAATGTTAATACTGCTGTTATTTCTTAATCATTTCGCCGTTAACCCTTTGTGTTGTCTTCATTTTTCTTGTATTTTCTTAATGCTGCTCATATTACCTTGACGCTTGCTATTTTTTGACGCTGCTGTTAATTTATTGATGGTGTTGTTATTTTCTTGCACTTGCTGTTATTTTCTTGATGCTGTTCTTTTCTTGTTGTAACCGTAATATTTTTCATGATGTTATTTCGATGCGTCTGTTACTTTCTTGACGCTGGTGCTATTTTCTTGATGCTGTTGCTTGTCTTCGCTTGCTGCTGCTCTCATTTGCTTCCTCATTTCTACTGTTGTTTGAATATTTTTTGCGGCCTTTAAATTAATTTAAATGAAATATGGAAGAAAAACAATATACATATATTTAGTTTAGTTTACGTCATTCAATGTTTGGCAAAATCGTTTTCTTTAACTGTGTTACATTTTCTCTTTGTTTTAAGACGGACTCATTTGTATTTACATTCGTAAATTTACAAATGTAATCATAAGGAAAATAATAAAAATAAGGATAATAATAGTAATTTTAGTATAAATAATTGATATGATAGTGAAAGGAGAAGCAGCAGCAGCAGAAACAGAAGCACCAAAAGCAATATAAGCAGCAGTAACAGCAGCAACATTAGCAGCAGAAGGAGCAATATCATGATTCGATCCACGAGAGCACCCTTCCCCCAATGCCATGAGCTGCTAATTTCTTCAACAGTCTCAGGTATATACCCAAGTACAGTTACATAGATTGTCATACATAGCAGCATATGTGTAGAGAACCTGGGATAACCCAAAAAGTCAGACAGAGTGACTTATTTCCATTGGAGTCCTTTTACCTTAATATATTATAATATAAAGATGATAATATCTTATTATTATTCTTTAAAGGAGATAACATCTTATTATCATACTATTAAGACTATCTACTATACAAGGGTCATTAAGACTATCTACAATACGAGGGTCATTACTAAGAATGAGGTAAAATTACACGTGTGTTAGCTAAAAAAATAAAAAAATTATTCCCCTCCCTTTCTGTAGCTACATTCATCAGACACCTTTTGGCACTCTTCTTGAACTGGTTCATGCTATGACTGGCTTTGACATGTGCAGGCAGTCTGTTCCATTCCTTTATTGTTGTACAATAAAAGGTGTTTGAAGCCTGGCCAATGACTGTGGGTACTACAAAGTTGTGCTCTCTCCCCCTAGTACTATGGTTGCTTTGGTTCCCAACAAAATTGGCAGCAAGATATTCTGGACACTATTTGTGAGCAATTTTATAAACTTGATTTAGCTTCAGTTGTTTTACTCTGTCTTCAACATTCAGCATTTCCAGTTGTTGTAATTCATCCTGGCCTACATGCTCTCTTGGACCCCGGTCCAGGATGAATCTTACCATTTTGTTCTGGGTGATTTCCCGCAGTAGCAACTGTGGGAAAAGTATCAATAGCAGTAGTAGCAATAATAGCATCAGAAACAGCAGCAACAGTAGGAGTAGCAGCAACAGCAACATCAGATGCGATGTAACAGCAGCTACTCAACAACTCAGAACTCATGGAGAACTGTCTTCCCTTGAAGTAACAAGTGAAATTTATGTAAATACATTACTTGATGATTGAAAACATTGGAACTACAATATATGATGGAGTTCTCAGACATAAAAGAAACACACATGATAGGTAAACCTCTGGCTGGTGTCTCAAGGACCATAAAGATTAAATTTTCCAATAACTATGCAAGAAAGGAGCCTTATCAAGACAATGAAAAATAGCACATATATCCATGAGTTCTTGACCAATAAAGCAGCGCTGTATAGCCCTTGTGGCTTAGCGCTTCTTTTTGATTATAATAATAATAATCTTGACCAATAAAGAGAGTGAACCTGCTGTTTACACTTGGACAAAAGTGTAAAAGTTATGTTAGTAAAATCATCCACTGTTACATTCATGATGGAAAACTAATTACTAAAACTTTCTATTCAAACACACATGAAATACCAAGTGAGAAAAGCATCAACACAATTGTATCACTTGCTGAAATTCCGGTTAATTAACAACACCATCTTGTATTCCACCAGTAAATGTCTTTAATGTATCTTGTATAAATACAATTGTATTTCAAACCAGTTTATTCCATAGGTATCATATTTTTCACATGTAATGGAATCATTTATACTCAAATATTTTTACTGCCAATAAGTGTGCCACCTAACCTTTTCTTTTACATAATTGCACTGATTTTTCTGTTCCAAAGTTAGGTGTTTGTATACGGTGCCTTTGGCCATAAAGTGTCCACGTGGTTCAAACTGGACAACCGTCCTCCATGACCTTTTTTAATAGCTGTCTTCAATGGTCTTTTAGGCTCCGTTATTATAGAATCCTCGAGTCATACCTTTCTTTTACTTGACACTACTTACATTGTACTGAGTTCATCATTTGCCGAGTCGTTTTCTACCAATTGAAGCCTTAATTTCTAATGGTATAAATTTAATAGCTAGGCTGTTCTTATCACACCATAATTGTTAGGGTTGACTTCCATCACTCGTCTCTAAGGTCAATGGGTCCCGTGACACTCGTAGTCAATGAGAAGGACAGACAGGTTGTAACACTTGTAGTCGATGAGAAGGAGAGACAGGATGTGAGGTTCACATGAACCACGATGATACTCCAGGAAAGAGGATTAATTTGGTAAACCTACTCCGTAACCTATCTACATAATTAAAATTTATATCACCATCGGTACTCTATACCGTTCATGTACATGAACGTTATACAATACCGACAAGTTGAAAAATTAGACACATGTGCAACATCTGGGTATCTGTACTGTAGACGTTTCGCCAACCAATGTCTTCATCAATACAGTCTTTAGCATTCTTCCTGAAATTAAATGAGATTGACTGAGAATATCGAGATTTTCAGACTCCACTGCGTCAGTAAGAGGCCCATTATTTACTCTTCTTTCTTCTAAACAGATTCTTTGTGAAATCTTGGCATTCCTGACATGATTCTTTGCTGTGCTGATCAAGCGTTTATAAAATCTCAATGCTCTAGAGCCCTAGGAGTTATAAATTGCCAAGTGCATCCTCGTTTTAGGTGTGTTTATTACACTTCTTCAGAATCAAATATATTTATTCGCTATTGTGATCCTGCCACAGGATTAGTACCGTTATCCTAGAACATTTTACTAGGGCATCTTCTCGCATCATATCTAAACAATCCGATGAAAGTTTCTGCAAAAACGTCTATGTCAGTTTTTAAATACACAGCTGTAGTTGCAGAACAGGTGAATAAAGATACTGTAAGTATACCAAAATAGGGAGGTTATCTGTAGTGTTGGTCAAAACAATACGACCACTATAGTCACCTTCATTTACCTAGAAAGAATGTATTAACTGTATCATGGTACTTGGCAGCGTTGGAGGTTCAGGATACTTACAGGTCCTGACGTCTACTCCACGAGAGATGACGACACATGTTATGAGATATTATTAGCACTTTTGTTACCCCTTTGAGACACGAAGTGCCCTGCACCCGTCGAGGCATAGTACGTATGAACATTCATAATAATCAGTAATCTAAATTAATGAGATTTAGAGTGGACGTACTCGTTTAATGATATTTCCTGTAACCTTTTATATCTCTGCGCCTCATCTAAGTACAGACCAGGTGTAGTTATTATTACAGATCTTTTGTGTTGACTGTTGTTTCTCTTCATTTCCCTTCATTGCCCATCTAGTAATCCAATATTACAAAGGATGAGGAAATTCCTAATTAGTGCCTAATTTATTAATAAATTTAAAAATTAACAAACCATACCGCAGGCGGGGATAGAACCCGCGATCAGAGTCTCAAAACTCCAGACCGTCGTGTTTGTGGAAAATTACATTTATCTGAATGTATCATTATATACATAACAGTAAATGAACAAAGATAATTATTATTTATCAGTTTGACAAGTAGGAATTTGGGACACCTAAGTCGCAAGAAATGTCCCCCTTCGATACCTACCACTGTCATATCCACAAGTTGCTCTGGACCTATTAATTATAAATGAAATATACATACACCAGGAATGCTGGTAAATATATAAATTTGTGGACTGTATATTAAAATTTAAAAAGGATTACGTATATACACAATTACATAACAGAAAGAGAATATCTTAATATCACTCACCAATTTGACTGGAGATTAAGGTGTATCGTACTCAGAAAACCTCACTAACTAAATTTATGAAAACACTGGCAAGAATTATAACATAAATCTAAATAGCTTATCTGAGGTTCTTGGAGCTGTCTTGTCCAGTCGCCTGATATCTCAAGTTATGCAGGAATGCACATCCAACAATTTCGCCTCCTATTTGAGAGGTGTCAGCCCAAATTTAACCTCTAGAGCACGAAAAATTCTTCCCATTACTAATGTCTGATACTCAATTCAAAAACAAAAATGGCGAGTGTCCTGCGTAGGCACAGCTTCCTGTTTTTGATAACATAAATTTTATTAAATACAGTATGGCCATCTATTTACATACAACTACTGTATTTCTGGAAAAAAAATTCAGTATTTTCCACACTGCGGCTGGCCGGAGTTCGTTGCTAAACGACTCAAATTACTCCTTCCTTTAGGAGATGGTTCCAGCCGGTTCTGACTTGAGTGGCTGTTCTCCTAGTAGGTCTTACTACGATTTCATTTTCCAGCATCACTTGGTCAGCGTTATCTTCCATATCACTCATGTCACTTTCCCTCAGATTTTCATTTACGTTTGATTGAACACCTAATTCCAAGGGAATCAATTTATTAATTGTGCATAAACTTTCCTGGCCACGACACAACACTTTGACATTCCTGACAACACCTTGTGCATCTGGGTAATTTATTGGGCATACTGTAATTATTAGGTTTTAACATTAACAAAGCTCTCTCAGTATCCCAAGTTAATCCCAATACATTATTACATTTTTGCACTTCATCTCCAGGGAAATCTTTACTTATTTTGTCCTTTAATTTGACGAATTAATATTCCATTCCCTCAGAGGCATATTTGCACTTTGCAGTATTTTATTAACCTCTCCATAAGACATTAACAGTTCCTCTT
This sequence comes from Cherax quadricarinatus, assembly GCF_038502225.1. Classification (NCBI taxonomy): domain Eukaryota; kingdom Metazoa; phylum Arthropoda; class Malacostraca; order Decapoda; family Parastacidae; genus Cherax; species Cherax quadricarinatus. Next base: position 39,446,822 of record NC_091316.1, on the reverse strand, counting down.
CAGTTGACGTCACACCCAGGAAATTGTCCACATAAAATTGTTTGCTCATTACTTTACACAATGGACTTCCCGTACGTTTAAGGTGTGCATTTATCGTCGCTTGAAGTAGGAACGGACTGGATGTAGCACCAAATAATACGCTCCTAAAGCAAAAGGTTTTCAGAGGGCTAAGTGGGTCACTAGGATTCTCAGGCCATAAAAAGTGGGTACAATCCCGGTCAGCCTCTTGTAAACCCACTCTTAGGAAAGCTTTACTTATGTCAGAGGTAAAGGCATAATGCTTCACTCTGAAATTTAATATCTCCTAATTTTTCCGTCAAAGACGGACCTGTCATCAAACAGTCATTTAAACTAGGTACATTTTTGTTACTCCTGGCACTACAATTAAACACAATTCTCAGAGGAGTGGTCTTAGATTCCTTCTTCACTCCGTGATGTAGCAAATAGTGACCATAAATTTTGGCTTGCTCAGGAGGCACCTCTTCTATAAATTTATTAATTAACTGCTCAGCAATTATATCATTATAGACAGTTAATATTTCTGGTGTTTTACTCAGTTCGCGGAGCTGAGCCTTTAACTGTCCATATGCCATTCTGTAATTAGCGGGCAATTCTGGATGGTTCAGTCTCCACGGAAATCGTACCCAGTATTGTCCAGATTCAAATTTTACATCTCTCAGGTATTGCTCCTGAGTAAAAGAATCGTCCGGACTTTCTTCATTTACATTTATTCCAATGCTGTCTAATTCCCACAATTTATGGACTAGCTCAACAACATCCTCTATGGAAGAATTATACTGGGGTACGATTTCATGAGTAAGACACAGTTATGGTATTTGTAGTTTCCTCTAGTCATGAATTATTATTACGAGGAATCCTACCATACATTACATGGCCTCCTGCAGTCTTCAAAAGGGTGACACCACATTTCTTTACCATACCCTTTACAAAGGAGGCATAATAGTCACTACCTATCAAAATATTTATTGGGCCTACAGAATCATCACTTACACCAGAAGGTGCTAAATTTACATTATGTGAAAGTCTTTCTGTAGCTTTACTAATTCCCACTGTAGATATTTTCTCTGGAAGTCTATCTACAATTACTGCATTAACACGTTTTTTCTCATTGCCCAACCTGACAGTTACATAAAAAAAGTTAACTCCTAAAAATATAGTGAAAAAATGAGGCTTTAATCATGAAGGGTTCAGAGAGAATCCAGTGAATAGAGGAAATCAATGAACAATACCCCCAAAAATTCCAAACACGGCTCCCATGGCTGCCTTCCTAGAAAAATTCTAACTAGATAATTGCGAAAAAAGTCGTAGTCCATTTCTTCCCATTGAGTTTTTACACTAAGAGGTAAAACCTCACCTCATTTTAATTCCAGTTGTTAAACGACTTGTAATAACTTTCTAGATTTAATAATTACAGATCCAAACTCTTGTTGATCTCTCTCAGTAAAGTTCTCTTTCTTAATTTAATCGGAATATGACCATTACAGGTTTTATATGAAGATTTCCAAGTTTGATCCTTGAATATTACTAAATTTTGAGTTCTTCCTCTCTAGAAAATTAACTTGAAAGTCATTTTTAATTTTTCTGAATTATTATTCCACTGTTTTAGGGGATATATTTACCGCCTGTGTTTCCTTGTCTTCTTTCCTGATATTTCATCCTGAACTATTCTTGTTTTAGTCTCTCCTTGGAAATTGAAGGATAGAGAGGAAGTAGAGCAAAACAAGACTCTTAAAGCCGATATATTTTGACAGGAGGATAGGTAAGATTCGTCAAGAAAGAGGACAAGTGTTTCCTGACGCGGGTTTTAGTCATTTAATGACCCGTCACTGGAGCTTATGGTCATCTGACCAAGACCTTCCACTGGGTTACCCTTCCACCCCTTCAAAAATTAACGTAGCACGTTTTGTAATATATATAAGGCTTTTTGATAAGACTATTACGATCATAGGGCTCTACCGGCCATAGAAACCTAGTATAGTCTCGGGCAGCTCGGTGAATGTCTATTTCTATTGTGTGGAAAATTGCATTTATCTGAATGTAACTAATTATGTACATAACAGTAAATGATAGCAAAGATAATTATTATTTATCAATGTTACATAGACAAGTAGGAATTTGGGACACCTAGGTCGCAAAAAATGTCCCCCTTCGATACCTACCACTGTCATAACCACAAGTTGCTCTGGACCTATTAATTAAATGAAATATACATACACCAGGAATACTGGTAAATATATAAATTTGTGGACTGTATATTAAAAATAATAAATGGTTATATATATACACAATTACATAACAGAAGGAAAATATATCTTAATATCACTCACCAATTTGACCGGAGATTAGAGTGTATTACACCCAGAAAACCTCACTGTCGAAATTTATGAAATTACTGGCCAGAATTAAACATAAACAGACTTCTCTGAGGTTACTGGAGCTGTCTTGTCCAGTCGCCTGATACTCAAATTATACTCAACAGACTTATCCCCCTATAATTATTGCACTCTCTTTTGTCCCCTTTGCCTTTATACAAAGGAACTATGCATGCTCTCTGCCAATCCCTAGGCACCTTACCCTCTTCCATGCATTTATTAAAAAATTGCACCAATTACTCCAAAACTATATCCCCACCTGCTTTTAACATTTCTATCTTTATCCCATCAATCCCGGCTGCCTTACCCCCTTTCATTTTACCTACTGCCTCACGAACTTCCCCCACACTCACAACTGGCTCTTCCTCACTCCTACAAGATGTTATTCCTCCTTGCCCTATACACGAAATCACAGCTTCCCTATCTTCATCAACATTTAATAATTCCTCAAAATATTCCCTCCATCTTCCCAATACCTCTAACTCTCCATTTAATAACTCTCCTCTCCTGTTTTTAACTGACAAATCCATTTGTTCTCTAGGCTTCCTTAACTTGTTAATCTCACTCCAAAACTTTTTCTTATTTTCAACAAAATTTGCTGATAACATCTCACCCACTCTCTCATTTGCTCTCTTTTTACATTGCTTCACCACTCTCTTAACCTCTCTCTTTTTCTCCATATACTCTTCTCTCCTTGCATCACTTCTACTTTGTAAAAACTTCTCATATGCTAACTAATTAATGACTTCACTAATTACCTCCGGTTCAAGAAGAACCAACGGGCAAATTAAATGTGGAAAATTGCATTTATCTGAATGTAACTAATTATGTACATAACAGTAAATGATAACAAAGATAATTATTATTTATCAATTTTACATAGAGAAGTAGGAATTTGGGACACGTAGGTCGCAAAAAATGTTCCCCTTCGATACCTACCACTGTCATAACCACAAGTTGCTCTGGACCTATTAATTAAATGAAATATACATATGCCAGGAATACTGGTAAATATATAAATTTGTGGACAGTATATTAAAAATAATAAATGGTTATATATATACACAATTACATAACAGAAGGAAAATATATCTTAATATCACTCACCAATTTGACTGGAGATTAATGTGTATTATACCCAGAAAACCTCACTGTCTAAATTTATGAAATTACTGGCCAGAATTAAACATAAACAGACTTATCTGAGGTTCCTGGAGCTGTCTGACGTCCAATCGCCTGATACTCAAATTATACTCAACAGACTTATCCCCCTATAATTATTGCACTCTCTTTTGTCCCCTTTGCCTTTATACAAAGCTTACCCTCTTCCATGCATTTATTAAAAAATTGCACCAATTACTCCAAAACTATATCCCCACCTGCTTTTAACATTTCTATCTTTATCCCATCAATCCCGGCTGCCTTACCCCCTTTCATTTTACCTACTGCCTCACGAACTTCCCCCACACTCACAACTGGCTCTTCCTCACTCCTACAAGATGTTATTCCTCCTTGCCCTATACACGAAATCACAGATTTCCTATCTTCATCAACATTTAATAATTTCTCAAAATATTCCCTCCATCTTCCCAATACCTCTAACTCTCCATTTAATAACTCTCCTCTCCTGTTTTTAACTGACAAATCCATTTGTTCTCTAGGCTTCCTTAACTTGTTAATCTCACTCCAAAACTTTTTCTTATTTTCAACAAAATTTGCTGATAACATCTCACCCACTCTCTCATTTGCTCTCTTTTTACATTGCTTCACCACTCTCTTAACCTCTCTCTTTTTCTCCATATACTCTTCTCTCCTTGCATCACTTCTACTTTGTAAAAACTTCTCATATGCTAACTAATTAATGACTTCACTAATTACCTCCGGTTCAAGAAGGACCAACGGGCAAATTAAATGTGGAAAATTGCATTTATCTGAATGTAACTAATTATGTACATAACAGTAAATGATAACAAAGATAATTATTATTTATCAATGTTACATAGACAAGTAGGAATTTGGGACACGTAGGTCGCAAAAAATGTTCCCCTTCGATACCTACCACTGTCATAACCACAAGTTGCTCTGGACCTATTAATTAAATGAAATATACATACGCCAGGAATACTGGTAAATATATAAATTTGTGGACAGTATATTAAAAATAATAAATGGTTATATATATATACACAATTACATAACAGAAGGAAAATATATCTTAATATCACTCACCAATTTGACTGGAGATTAATGTGTATTATACCCAGAAAACCTCACTGTCTAAATTTATGAAATTACTGGCCAGAATTAAACATAAACAGACTTATCTGAGGTTCTTGGAGCTCTCTGACGTCCAGTCGCCTGATTCTCAAATTATGCAGGAATGCACATCCAACAATTTCGCCACCTCTAGAGCACGAAAAATTCTTCCCATTCACTCTAACGTTCTGTTCAATTCAAAACCAAGATGGCGACTCTCGTCTGCGCAGACGCAGGTTTTCCGTTTTCTATGACATAAATATTATTAAATACCGTATGGCCATCTCTTTACATATAAATACTGAATTTCTGGAAAATATATACAATATTTTCCACATTATGTCTCGATCCCATAGTTTGTAAACATGTTTCAAGTGGCGATTTCAAGTACTAGGGTACAAATTCTGTAGTAATATTTGTGGTCACTACAGTTGGGGAGATAATTTCTACAAATTCTGTAGTAATATTTTTGGTCACTACAGTTGGGCAGATAATTTCTAACATATCATGAGGATAGGGGATCATTTGACCTCCTAAAGTATTCAACAAGGAAATTCCATCCTTGTTTATCATATTTCTAACAAAGGATGAATAATATTCACTCACAATCAAAATTCTGAGTGATCTTACTGCTCCTTGTTCAATATCTCTGATAGCTAGCCTAACATTCCCTTTTGCGAGCAGTTAAACTGCGTCATATAAAGTATTCTTGGTGATCTTGACGAGTCATCAGTTCAGGACTACGACTGACACTCTTGCGTCTTCCCAGCTATACTATTATATTTATAGTACCGTATTGCTGAGTATAGATACCAGTCAAGAAGCCTGACGATTTAAATTTTATAGGTTTTCCAGGAGGGTATCTAAGCCTCTTGAGCATGATCTTATAAATAATTTAAACCGATCACATAAGTCAATATCACTTATAATAGGGATTCCACTTAAGTTTTACTTATGTTATTTTACTACATAAAAAATTTCCTGCATGCAAATGAAAACTAATTTATACCATCCTGGTCCTCAGATGCATCAATAATGAAACTTTTCAGAAGAGGAAAACTGGAATAAAAGATCTACATTATTTTACACATAAAATGGTTATCTTTGTACCAACATCTTTAACTCTCCGCTGTCATCAAATCAAGAAGGAATTATTCTTTAACGTTTGAAGCTTTGTAGCTGAGGATTGTGGAAGTTATCCCAGCCAATTAATTAGGTTCAACAGCTTTGGTCACAGAACACGTGACAGTGCCAGTTGTTTCATTAACTTCGTCTTCTTTACTGTACACTAGCAATGGCAATAAAGAAGCCGACTGGATGAGGCATTCTCGAGGTATGAGCGAAATCAGATCAAAAGGCTGAAAGAAGAAAACGTCAGACAACATCTTGTGGGTCTCCTTCCGCGCATACCTAATAATTTAACCATCCACGCGCTAGATGGCAGTGATGGCCACCTGTGAATAGTAACGTTCATAGCAAAAGCTAGATGGCAGTAATGGTGGATGGTGTTAAACAACAGTCAATGTGTCAGTTCTCTGCCAACAGTGTCGCTGCTGGCCTTAGTAACATCGCTTCACAATACTTTCGTCTCGCGTCTGACAACACTGTACGAGATCATCAAGCCAGAGCTCATTGTTTCAGGTATGTTTTGATAAATATTTTGTACCTGGTAATACCAGCTGACATGCAACTTAAAAACAGTTCACAGTCAGTATAAGAGGAGAATATCATTAGAAATGATAGTATATTTGACTGGTCGTAGTCAGGGTGTAAGCAGCTCTAACGACCATCGTGTTGACGATAGGATTTGAAAGTAATTAGCTGACCAAAGGGTTCATAATCTCAAATTGCATATCCCCATATCGAATAGTCCGAAATGAATAAGAAAGAAAGTGGTTAATACAGTTTCAAGCCTGTCTACTACACGAGTGCCACTGATTACCCAAAGTGAAGATAACTTTAATTGCAGTAGTAGTGATTAAGACAAATTGTATATATACACTGAGAAACTTCTCCCTGTGGGTGGGTGTAGGGGTGTTAGAGAGAGCGGAAGAGTGAGAGAGCGAAAAAGGGACATCAAAAGAGATCGAAAAAGATCGAGAAAGAGCGAGCGAGGGAAAGAGAGGGAGAGGGAGCGAGCGAGGGAAAGAGAGGGAGAGGGAGCGAGCGAGGGAAAGAGAGGGAGAGGGAGCGAGCGAGGGAAAGAGAGGGAGAGGGAGCGAGCGAGGGAAAGAGAGGGAGAGGGAGCGAGCGAGGGAAAGAGAGGGAGAGGGAGCGAGCGAGGGAAAGAGAGGGAGAGGGAGCGAGCGAGGGAAAGAGAGGGAGAGGGAGCGAGCGAGGGAAAGAGAGGGAGAGGGAGCGAGCGAGGGAAAGAGAGGGAGAGGGAGCGAGCGAGGGAAAGAGAGGGAGAGGGAGCGAGCGAGGGAAAGAGAGGGAGAGGGAGCGAGCGAGGGAAAGAGAGGGAGAGGGAGCGAGCGAGGGAAAGAGAGGGAGAGGGAGCGAGCGAGGGAAAGAGAGGGAGAGGGAGCGAGCGAGGGAAAGAGAGGGAGAGGGAGCGAGCGAGGGAAAGAGAGGGAGAGGGAGCGAGCGAGGGAAAGAGAGGGAGAGGGAGCGAGCGAGGGAAAGAGAGGGAGAGGGAGGGAGCGAGGGAAAGAGAGGGAGGGAGCGAGGGAAAGAGAGGGAGGGAGCGAGGGAAAGAGAGGGAGAGGGAGCGAGCGAGGGAAAGAGAGGGAGAGGGAGCGAGCGAGGGAAAGAGAGGGAGAGGGAGCGAGCGAGGGAAAGAGAGGGAGAGGGAGCGAGCGAGGGAAAGAGAGGGAGAGGGAGCGAGCGAGGGAAAGAGAGGGAGAGGGAGCGAGCGAGGGAAAGAGAGGGAGAGGGAGCGAGCGAGGGAAAGAGAGGGAGAGGGAGCGAGCGAGGGAAAGAGAGGGAGAGGGAGCGAGCGAGGGAAAGAGAGGGAGAGGGAGCGAGCGAGGGAAAGAGAGGGAGCGAGCGAGGGAAAGAGAGGGAGAGGGAGCGAGCGAGGGAAAGAGAGGGAGAGGGAGCGAGCGAGGGAAAGAGAGGGAGGGAGCGAGGGAAAGAGAGGGAGGGAGCGAGGGAAAGAGAGGGAGGGAGCGAGGGAAAGAGAGGGAGGGAGCGAGGGAAAGAGAGGGAGCGAGGGAAAGAGAGGGAGGGAGCGAGGGAAAGAGAGGGAGAGGGAGGGAGCGAAAGAAAGAGAGGGAGAGGGAGGGAGCGAGGGAAAGAGAGGGAGAGGGAGGGAGCGAGGGAAAGAGAGGGAGAGGGAGGGAGCGAGGGAAAGAGAGGGAGAGGGAGGGAGCGAGGGAAAGAGAGGGAGAGGGAGGGAGCGAGGGAAAGAGAGGGAGAGGGAGGGAGCGAGGGAAAGAGAGGGAGGGAGCGAGGGAAAGAGAGGGAGGGAGCGAGGGAAAGAGAGGGGTGCCAGCATGGTTTATCTAGGGGGGGGTGCCAGCAGGTTTACCTGAGGGGAAGATAGGGTGATAAGCATGGTTTATCTAGGGGGGGGAAATTATCAGGGAGGGTGCCAGCATGGTTTATCTAGGGGGTGAGGGTGCCAGCATGGTTTATCTAGGGGGTGAGGGTGCCAGCATGGTTTATCTAGGGGGGAGGTTGCCAGCATGGTTTACCTAGGAAGGAAGGAGACAGCATGGTTTACCTTGGGGGTTGTGTGACATCATGGTTTACCTAGGGGGTTGTGTGACAGCATGGTTTACCTATGGGGAGGGTGCCAGCATGGTTTACCTAGGGGGGAGGGTGCCAGCATGGTTTACCTAGGGGGGAGGGTGCCAGCATGGTTTACCTAGGGGGGAGGGTGCCAGCATGGTTTACCTAGGGGGGAGGGTGCCAGCATGGTTTACCTAGGGGGGAGGGTGCCAGCATGGTTTACCTAGGGGGAAGGGTGACCGCATGGTTTACCTAGGGGGAGGGTGCCAGCATGGTTTACCTAGGGGGAGGGTGCCAGCATGGTTTACCTAGGGGGAAAGGGTGTCAGCATGGTTTACCTAGGTGGGGAGGGTGCCAGCATGGTTTACCTAGGGGGGAGGGTGCCAGCATGGTTTACCTAGGGGGGAAGTTGCCAGCATGGTTTACCTAGGAAGGAGGGAGACAGCATGGTTTACCTAGGGGGGAGGGTGAAAGCATGGTTTAACTAGAGGGGAGGGTTACATCATGGTTTACCTAGGAGGGAGGGTGCCAGCATGGTTTACCTAGGGGGGAGGGTGCCAGCATGGTTTACCTACGGGGGTGGGTGCCAGCATGGTTTGCCTAGAGGGGAGGGTGCCAGCAGCATGGTTTATGGTTTACCTAGGGGGGAGGGAGCCAGCCAGTATGGTTTACCTAGGGAGAGGGTGGCAGCATGGTTTACCTGGAGGGGAGGGTGCCTGCATGGTTTACTTAGGTGGGAGGGTGCCAGCATGGTTTACCTAGAGAGAGGGTGCCAGCATGCTTTACCAAGTGGGGAAAGTGCGAGCATGGTTTATCTAGGGGAGAGGGTAAAAGCATGGTTTACCTAGGGTGAGGCTGACAGCATGGTTTACCTAGGGGAAAGAGTGAGAGCATGGTTTACCTAGGGGGAGGGTGATAGCATGGTTTACCTTGGGGGGAAAGTGCCAGTATGGTTTACCTAGCGGGGAAGGTGCCAGCATGGTTTACCTAGGAAGGAGGGTTCCAGCATGGTTTTCCTAGGGGGGAGGGTGCCAGCATGGTTTACCTAGAGGGGAGGGTGCCAGCATGGTTTACTTAGGGGGGAGGGTGCCAGCATGGTTTACCTAGGAGGGAGGGTGCTAGCATGGTTTACCTAGGGGCGAGGGTGCCAGCATGGTTTACCTAGGGGGTAGGGTGCCAGCATGGTTTACCTAGGGAGAGTGAAAGCATGGTTTACCTAGGGGAGGAGGGTGCCAGCATGGTTTATCTAGGGGGGAGGGTGCCAGCATGGTTTATCTAGGGGGGGAGGGTGCCAGCATGGTTTATCTAGGGGGGAGGGTGCCAGCATGGTTTACCTAGGGGGGGTGGAGGGTTTGCCAGCATGAGAGCATGGTTTACCTAGGGGGAAGTGTGAGGGTGCCAGCATGGTTTAGGGTGACAGCAAGGGGGGGAGGGTGCCAGCATGGTATACCTAGGGGAGAGCGTGCCAGCATGGTTTACCTTGGGGGGAGGGTGTCAGCATGGTTTACCTAGGGGAGAGGGTGCCAGAATGGTTTACCTAGGGGCGAGGGTGAGAGCATGGTTTACCTAGGGTGAGGCTGACAGCATGGTTTACCTAGGGGAAAGAGTGAGAGCATGGTTTACCTAGGGGGAGGGTGACAGCATGGAGGGTGCCAGCATGGTTTACCTAGGAAGGAGGGTGCCGGCATGGTTTACCTAGGGGGAGGGTGCCAGCATGGTTTACCTAGGGGGAGGGTGCCAGCATGATTTACCTAGAGGGGAGGGTGACAGCGTGGTTTACCTAGGTGGAGGGTGCCAGCATGGTTTACCTAGGGGGGAGGGTGCCAGCATGGTTTACCTAGGGGGGAGGGTGAAAGCATGGTTTAACTAGAGGGGAGGGTGACATGGTTTACCTAGGGGAGAGGGTGGTAGCACGGTTTACCTAGGGAGGGTGCCAGCATGGTTTACCTAGGGGGAGGGTGACAGCATGGTTTACCTAGTGGGGAGGGTGACAGCATGGTTTACCTAGGAAGGAGGGTGCCACCATGATTTTCCTAGGGGGGAGGGAGACAGCATGGTTTACCTACGGGGAGGGTGCAAGCATGGTTTACCTAGGGGGGAGGGTGCCAGCATCGTTTACCTAGGGTGGGAGGGTGACAGCATGGTTTACCTAGGTGGAAGGGTGAGAGCATGGTTCACCTAGGGGGGAGAATGACGGCATGGTTTACCTAGTTGGAGTGTGACAGCATGGTTTACCTAGGGGGAGGGTGACTGCATGGTTTACCTAGGGGGTGGATGACAGCATGGTTTTCCTAGGGGGTGAATGGGGGAGGGTGCCTAGGGGGAGGGTGAGCATGGTTTACCTAGGGGGGAGGGTGACAGCATGGTTTTTAGCCGGTATGGTTTACCTAGGAGGAAGGGTGACAGCATGGTTCACCTACGGGGGAGAATGACAGCAAGGGTTACCTATAGGGTGACAGCATGGTTTACCTAAAGAGGAGGGTGACAGCATGGTTTACCTAGGGGGTAGAATGCCAGCATGGTTTACGTAGGGGGGAGGGTGACAGCATTGTTTACCTTAGGGTGCCCATGGTTTACCTAGGGGGAGGGTGAGGGTGCCAGCATGGTTTCCTTTACAGCATGGTTTACCTAGGGGGGGAGGGTGACAGCATGGTTTACCTAGGGTGCCAGCATGGTCTACCTAGGGGGGAGGGTGCCAGCATGGTTAACGTAGGGTGACAGCATGGTTTACCTAAAGGGTGACAGCATGGTTTACCTGCCAGCATGGGGGGGAGCGTGCCAGCATGGTTTACCTAGGGGGGGGGTGCCAGCGTGGGTGCCAGCATGGTTTACCTAGGGGGAGGGTGACAGCATGGTTTACCTAGGGGGGAGGGTGACAGCATGGTTTACCTAGGGGGAAGGGTGACAGCATGGTTTACCTAGGAGGAAGGGTGACAGCATGGTTCACCTACGGGGGAGAATGACAGCAAGGGTTACCTAGGGGGAGGACAGCATGGGGACATGGTTTACCTAGGGGGGAGGGTGACAGCATGGTTTACCTAGGGGCAAGGGTGAGAGCATGGTTTACGTAGGTGGAGGGTGAGAGCATGGTTTTCCTAGGGGGAAGTGTGACAGCATGGTTTGCCTAGGGGGAGGGTGACAGCATGGTTTACCTAGGGGGGAGGGTGCCAGCATGGTTTACCTAGGGGGGAGGGTGACAGCATGGTTTACCTAGAGGGAGTGACAGTATGGTTTACCAGCATAGTTTACTTAGGGGGAAGGGTGACAGCATGGTTTACTTAGGGTGGGAGGGTGACAGCATAGTTTACCTAGGGGGAAGGGTGACAGCATGGTTTACCTAGGGGGAGAATGACAGCATGGGTTACCTAGGGGGTGACGGCATGGTTTACCAAGGGGGTGAATGACAGCATGGGTTACCTAGGTGGGTGACGGTATGGTTTACCTAAGGGGGAGGGTACCAGCATGGTTTACCTAGAGGGGCAGGGTGACAGCATGGTTTACTTAGGGGGAAGGGTGACAGCATGGTTTACTTAGGGTGGGAGGGTGACAGCATAGTTTACCTAGGGGGAAGGGTGACTATGGGGGGGAGGGTGCCAGCATGGTTTACCTAGGGGGGACGGCATGGTTTACCTAGGGGGTGGGTGCCGGGATGGTTTACCTAGTGGGGAGGGTGACAGCATGGTTTACCTATGGGGGAGGTTGCCAGCATACCTTGGGGGGAGGGTGCCAGCATGGTTTACCTAGGGGGAGAATGACAGCATGGGTTACCTAGGGGGTGACGGCATGGTTTACCTAGGGGGAGGGAGCCAGCATGGTTTACCTAAGGGGGAGGGTGACAGCATTGTTTACCTAAGGGGAGAGTGACAGTATGGTTTACCTAGGGGGGAGAATGGCAGCATGGTTTAAATAGGGGGAGGGTGACAGCATGGTTTACCTATGGGGAGAATGACAGCATGGGTTACCTAGGGGGTGACAGCATGGGTTTCCTAGGGGGGTGACGGCATGGTTTACCTAGGAGGGAGGGTGACAGCATGGTTTACCTAGGGGGGGAGGGTGCCAGCATGGTTTTCCTAGGGGGAAGTGTGACAGCATGGTTTGCCTAGGGGGAGGGTGACAGCATGGTTTGCCTAGGGGGAGGGTGACAGCAAGGTTTACCTTGGGGGGAGGGTGCCAGCATGGTCTCCCTGGCGGTTAGGGTGACAGCATGGTTTACCTATGGGAGGGTGCCAGCATGGTTTTCCTAGGGGGAGGGTGACAGCATTGTTTACCTAGTGAGGAGGGTGACAGCATGGTTTACCTATGGGAGGGTGCCAGCATGGTTTACCTAGGAGGGAGGGTGCCAGCATGGTTTACCTAGGGGGGAGGGTGCCAGCATGGTTTAAATATTGGGAGGGTGACAGCGTGGTTTACCTAGGGGGAGGGTGACAGTAAGGTTTACCTAGGGGGGGAGGGTGACGGTATGGTTTACCTAGGTGAAGAATGACAGCATGGGTTTCCTAGGGGGGAGGGTGACAGTATGGTTTACCTAGGGGGGGAGGGTGAGAGCATGGGTTGCCTAGAGGGGTCAGAGCATGGGTTGCTTAGGGCGGTGAAGGTGAGACCATGGGTTGCCTATTGCGGTGAGGGTGTGAGCATGGGTTGCCTTGGACGGTGAATGTGAGAGCATGGGTTGCCTAGGGCGGTGAGGGTGAGAGCATGGGTTGCCTAGGGCCGTGAGGGTGAGAGCATGGGTTGCCTAGGGCGGTGAAGGTGAGAGCATGGGTTGCCTAGGGCGGTGAGGGTGAGAGCATGGGTTGGCTAGGGCGGTGAGGGTGAGAGCATGGGTTGGCTAGGGCGGTGAGGGTGAGAGCATGGGTTGGCTAGGGCGGTGAGGGAGAGAGCATGGGTTGCCTTGGGCGGTGATGGTGAGAGCATGGGTTGCCTATGGCGGTGAGGGTGAGAGCATGGGTTGCCTAGGGCGGTGAGAGTGAGAGCATGGGTTGCGTAGGGCGGTGAGGGTGAGAGCATGGGTTGCGTAGGGCGGTGAGGGTGAGAGCATGGGTTGCGTAGGGCGGTGAGGGTGAGAGCATGGGTTGCGTAGGGCGGTGAGGGTGAGAGCATGGGTTGCGTAGGGCGGTGAGGGTGAGAGCATGGGTTGCCTAGGGCGGTGAGGGTGAGAGCATGGGTTGCCTAGGGCGGTGAGGGTGAGAGCATGGGTTGCCTAGGGCGGTGAGGGTGATAGCATGGGTTGCCTAGGGCGGTGAGGGTGATAGCATGGGTTGCCTTGGGCGGTGAGGGTGAGAGCATGGGTTGCCTTGGGCGGTGAGGGTGAGAGCATGGGTTGCCTAGGGCGGTGAGGGTGAGAGCATGGGTTGCCTAGGGCGGTGAGGGTGAGAGCATGGGTTGCCTTGGGCGGTGAGGGTGAGAGCATGGGTTGCCTAGGGCGGTGAGGGTGAGAGCATGGGTTGCCTAGGGCGGTGAGGGTGAGAGCATGGGTTGCCTAGGGCGGTGAGGGTGAGAGCATGGGTTGCCTAGGGCGGTGAGGGTGAGAGCATGGGTTGCCTAGGGCGGTGATGGTGAGAGCATGGGTTGCCTAGGGCGGTGATGGTGAGAGCATGGGTTGCTTAGGGCAGTGATGGTGAGAGCATGGGTTGCCTAGGGCAGTGATGGTGAGAGCATGGGTTGCCTAGGGCAGTGATGGTGAGAGCATGGGTTGCCTAGGGCAGTGATGGTGAGAGCATGGGTTGCCTAGGGCGGTGAGGGTGAGAGCATGGGTTGCGTAGGTGGGAAGGTTGGCAGCAGCACGGGTTGCTGAGGGAGAGGGGGTGGCTGCAGCGTGGGTTGCCTAGGAGAGGGTGGCAGCATGGGTTGCTGAGGGGGGAGAGTGGCAGCAGCATGGGTTGCCTAGGGCGGGGTAGGGTGTATAACCAGTTTGTTTGGTGTTCTTGTAGCGGGGTGTAAATGATACGTCTTCGGAGGCTTCTTACTTTATTGTAATGTCGTGGTGGGTACACAGGCTTGTGTGTTGTGCCCATGGCTTGGGAGGGCCATGCCCACGAGGGAGAGAGTAGACTGTTCTTGACTGAGTGAAGGGTGTCGCCAGATTGAGAGCGAGTCAAGGGCAGGCAGGCTGGCGTGCCCACAGAGGCCTGGCTGCAGAGGGCAGCACTTTAGTGGCTCGAAATATGGACAAAGCTGGCAGACAGGCTGTCTGTGCAGAGAGTGCAGGCTGTCTACAGGTGGCAGCAGTATGGTTTGCCCAGGGGGGGGGGAGGGTGGCCAGAACATGGATTGCCAAGGGGGAGAGGGTGGCAGCATGGGTTGGTTACAACTTCTGGGGTTGACTAGTAGCATGGGTTGGTCACTACCACTGGGGTTGGCCGGTGTTGCGTCCTCTGATTGGACAAATGGTTAATAATTAATATTGTGTGCATATATTTTGCTATTCGCTTAATACTATATTACTGATGGCATTATTATTAGCTAAAATAATGTCTCTTGTGCTTTATAGTATTATCTTCCCTTACATTGTTAGCTATGTTGATAGGTAGGATGTTTATTTTAAGTGATAGGCACTACACTGAGTAGCAACCTGGTTCACTGTCGTTAAGTTGTTAGTGTCTGGTGGTCCCTTCCACCGTCAGTGTCACGAGGTATTGTAAGTCTTAAGAGTAGTCTCAAGAGTCTGGGCTTGCATAGCCAAGGGAGCATACCTCACTCAGTTATTCATTGACCTCTCATAAGAGACATGTCAAGTTCTCTTGTGGTCGTTTTCCTTTCATACTCGACTCCCTTTCTTAAGCTTGTCACTTTCGAGTTATTTATACTCCAGCGAATTAATCTTTCAGTTGACTGAACAAGCCTTGTTGGCCATGTGGGTAAATTTGTGGTCTATGCTATTCTAAGTCATGCTGAATGGGAATGAGACTAAGTCCGTCACTTACGAGTTCTGGTATATTCTGAATTGATAGTTCAGCTAAGTCTTTATAAGCATTGTAAGTTACTTTGTGGATAAATCTTAATAACCATTATAGGTGCATATTACTGGTGAACTTATTACAAAGTTCGACCTCGAGAGGTTCATTTATTCATATCAATGTACTGGTACGTACAAAGAGAAATGAAGTTTTAAACTCCTTATTTTATGTTAATCCTAACATTATATCATACATTAAGCTTAAACCTACCAGTAAAGATTCTAAGTTATTTGTTTCGTAATTCTGAATTCTTATTCAAAGTTATTGTTACAAAACCGTAAACAGGCCATATGTTCAACAAGAATTCTACCTTAATTAACACACTACCATACCATTGGAAAAGGTTAAGAAGACGAGTTTTGTAACAGCTGGCAGCATGGGTTGGTCACTTCGGCTGGGGTTTGGCTGGCAGCATTGGCTTGGTCACTTCAGCTGGGGTTTGGCTGGCAGCATTGGCTTGGTCACTTCGGCTGGGGTTTGGCTGGCAGCATTGGCTTGGTCACTTCGGCTGGGGTTTGGCTGGCAGCATTGGCTTGGTCACTTCGGCTGGGGTTTGGCTGGAAGCATTGGCTTGGTCACTTCGGCTGGGGTTTGGCTGGAAGCATTGGGTTACTGTGCTGGACGAGTTTCATTCATATTTCACCCACTACACCTCCCCATGTACTTAGTCATGGGTGTAGACAAAATGAGGGACAGTATTTCTTTCCGGCAAGATGCTTAACAGCAGAATTGTAGTAGAAACCAACATGTCGAGCCGAGTTTGACACTGCTCGATCCTCTTATGGAGTGTGGCAGCAGAGCCTTTGAAAGGGTGCGGGAGGGTTCAGCCTGTTCTTTCGTCCTGAGCCCGGCTGTGAATCTCTGAAGGGAACCTATTGCCGCAGACGATGTGATCACGTCGACTCAAGGCTGAGGGACAGATTACCTCAAACTGTTCCTGTTTTTCACCATTCTCCTTTGTATGGACAGATGAATCCACTGTGGCGAAATGTTTACTCATTTAAGATACGCAAATGTTGCACACGTCTTAATTTATCAAACAGCAGGGTGCCCACTTTCCCTCGCCCCAGTGTTCATAACTGACTAGAATTTGTTGGCAGCTCAAGAGCAGTTGTAAATACGTATACATATACTTACGCGCACAAATACACAAGTAAACGTATAAAAATATGAAACGTATGTGTTTTTTTGTACTTTGAAATACTGGAATTGCATGACCACCATCCACTGTCTTTTGATTGAAATGAGGTAGAGGAGGCTGAGCTAAATGAAATACGGGGATAAACATAAACACATCTAGTGATGTATATGCGTTATCGTATGTAGAGCACAAATGGTTGTTTCTTGCTGGTAACTATTAGTTTCTGGAAGCAGCTATGAAACTATGCATGGCTTGTAACAGTGTTTGAATTCAAAACCTACAAATCAGTTTAATTTATTTCAGTGCTTTCAAATAAGACGATATCCAGACATCACCATGAACCTCTGCACTGATCCTACACTGGATGTTACCACAGCCATCCCTGGTGTCTGGGGTAATGGACGCAACTCCCACAAGCCCAGTGAATTTGAAGTCATGTCGCCACCAGGTTACAACTCTCAAAATTTGCCAAACAGGTGAGGTTTTTGTTTTATGAGAACTAGTTTTTTTTTTTTGACTGTTTCATTAGGTCGGCTCACTCTGAATCTCATATTTCTCGAAAACCTTTAAAAATACGATCTAGTATCAGACGTTTCTCACCATCTTTAGTTTCCAATGAATATTATACAATATCTGTAAAATATATAAATGCCTAATTTTGCGTTTTAAATATCTTGAGGTCTTTCAGTATCTTGTATTTATAGATTTTGTTATGTAAATTCAATTTTAAAGTCTGCAGCCGTATTATAGCTACATAGACCTTATTGTGCTGTGAACATCCTTATAGCGTTGTGGTGCACCCTTGTTGTGCTGTGATTTTATTATTATTATTAAATATTCGCCGGTATTCTCCCGGCCCGGGCCTTTTCCAAGTGGTGGCCCGGCCTTGACTCCCTCTTTAGGGAGTGTCTGAGACCTAAGTCTCCCATGGGAGGAGGCACAAGTACCTCCTCATCTTTGGGACCAACTGTCCCTAGGCCTAGCCACAAGCTAGGCCTCTCTGGTCTGCCATCCCCGCCACAAGGGGGCTAATGGGAATGACAGTCTTATGAGCTAAAGGCTCGGGCTCAGGCACCTACCCTACCCTACCCTAGAAGGGCTGGGCATGGTGTCGATTGCTGTGATTTGACGAACTTGAGTACCTCAGAAAGATCTCACCAGCTCATTTCTCTTCCTAAAACACTTGCTGTGACAGAACCTATTCTTAATTACTAATTGTAATTTTTTTTTAATACCAGTAATAATGTGCTACGTTATGATATAGGCGAGTACAAATAGAAAGTTCGTCACTATAACACTCGGCAAACAGGTTTAGCGCTTAAAATTAATCATTTTAATTAAGATTGATAATTATATATGTAATAAGGCAGTACTCTAGTGTACTGGAAGTCAATGCTGACAGCTTCAAACTGCTGATATCTGAAAATTAATAACAGTGAATTAAAGAAAGTTACCCTTTTTATTTTCTGCATTTTAAATCACTTTAATCATATTAATTATCTCCCTTTCACTACTCTTCCTTTTTTATAGGTATAAATAAAACATTTAAATTTCCAGCGCATATGATTAACATTTTTTTTAATCTGCCACTTACGCTATTTGCTGTCACACCACTAATGGAATAGGATCGTGAATGGGAGAAAATGTTAATTATCTGATTACGTAAATACCACTGAAAGCTGCTTACATATTAGAGGATTGAAAGTTGTGCATTTATTTCCTTTGCTTATTAATTGATCCATAAAGTGTACACCACTGTTGTTCCTGGTCTATATGAGCAACATTGTGAAACACTTATTCCATTCAGGCGAAGCCATCCCAGTGATTGTACATTAGTGAGTAGTTCCCATCCCTTGGATGCTTTTACAGTGCGTATGTTTTATAATGGATTAGTGTTCCTTTACAGTTTTAGCGTAAAGTTCCTATTTTTTGTTCCTTTCTAGCGCTTCTTTTTGATTATAATAATAATTTGTTCCTTTCCACTTCTCTGTTGACGTTTTTTTTAATCATTATTGTGATTACTGGAAGCTGGTCTCTTGTATACTGTGATAAGTCGAGACAGATCAGCATTATCTCAAAGCAGAATCTTGATAAATATTGAGGAATCGTGACTCCATGGTATCTTAAGCATGAAAGGGAAGATATTTGCTTTGTTAACGCTTAACTAAAAAGATTAAAGACATTTTAATGGCAAAATTAATGTGGTACAGCAGTTCTTCAGGTTCCTGAAATAGTCTTACACTTGCTTCACTATCTTATGATAGCCACAGTTAGTTAATTTTTTTACGGTAGCAACCCAAAGTCTGACTCGTATGGTTATCTGATTGCTATTACAGGCCCTGGTCTGATTTCAGCCCCTCCCCCACCCCTCTTTTCATTTGGAAGGCGACTCTGTAGGCATCCCATCGAAGGGCTCTCTTCCTGTATTGTAAACTAGGATAATTTTTGTGTTCCTTAGGTCATATCCAAACATGACACATTTTCGCTATTTTATTACGGAAATTTTGCGTACAGATTTCTGTTGGTATAATTCGAGTCATTGGCCTGATGGTGGGCACTTTTGTTGTGCGTTTGGAGGATATTTTTACTTGCAGGTTTTCATGCCACTTGAAGATGAACTACATGCCCATGTATATTAGGATCCGGCTTCAGCCGGGCCTAGATTAAGTCTGTACAGGAAGCTAGACATTGTGGAGCGATGTGTAAGCCTAATATCCATCAAATCTCATTGGACAGTCAGGTAATAAAGACTTCAGGATTTTTGCAAGGCCGTTCCGTTCTCAAGAATTAGTGACCCACTTCAGAAAGTGTTGCCATTAAGTATTTGAAAGTGTCTTGGCGTAGTTTCTCCATGGTTGCTAGAGTTGCGTCAGGGAGGGAATCCAGGTGTTGCTGCTGCTTGAAGGATTCAGGAAGGTGAGTGGTGCTCTAATGGACACTTAACTGGTCCTGTGGTTCGATTTTCCCTACCATCCCACCTAAATGCTTCTCCGTTGTACATTGGCAAAGTACCACGCCTGGACCCATCCTGGATAGATCTGTCATTTCAGCAAAAACGGGATACGAAGTCGTACAATTCTTCACGTTCCATTAATTTAGTCATCAGCGGTCATCATTTTTTGAGTCTTCGACTGGGGAATGACCTATTGATGTAACTGAAGTTTAACGTTCATCGTCTTATCCAGACTGAGACTGCGGGGTAGTCTCTTCCGGTTCTCCAACGGTTTCTTGCTGGTTCGTGCTTCATTCTACAAGCAGGCGTATCCTCTGGAAGAGGGTCTCACAAAGCAGCATTCCGTACATAGCATGGTTTTATTGCAGTCAGGGATGAATGATCGTGTTATCCATGGTGTCAAGGCTTCCTTGAATGCTGGCGATCTCTAAGTGTATTTCAAGGAGAGTGCTTCTGATATGACCAGTCAGACTTCAGAGAAAGTTGCGTCTAACAGTTATTGATTTTCTACTTGTAACCTTCGAAGAAGAGACTTTTGCGGTAGTTTAGATTTGTGGTCAGAAGGGTTGACTTCTCTTCCTGCTCCCCATCGACGGTGCTTGAGGTCGACTTTCCAAGAAATGGATTGTCCCACAATTTTCTAGTCCCACTGATGAGATTGGTTAATTTCTTGAATTAGTTTGTTCGTGATTTAAGAATAAGATTTCTACTAATGGGTGAAAGAGTGAAGGTAAAGGCTTTGCTGTGATTACTGGAAAGGACTTACAACCTTGCACACAGCTACTAAGAGAATCCTGTGTGTATTGTGAAGTTCCTGGCAATCCTTGCTCCTCTTGCCCTGATAGCGAAATTAGTAGGTTCTCTGATCCCTATATACTTGGATTTCCAATGTACAATATCTTCCCTGTTGTGGAGAAATTTTCTCCAGGAGGGGGGTAACAGCCCCTTTCAGCCCTGAGGGGCCCAGCCCTCTCAGAAGGGGGCAAACATCTTGTTTACTGTTACGGCAAGTAATTGATCCCAGATGCAGTACAAGTATGTGAGGTGGTCAAGCGACCGCCGCTCCTTGCAAGAGTCCAGTGTTGCAAAGTGTAGTTTAATAAAACAGTCCATCTCTTACCTTAGCAGGACAATTAAGGAAAACCCTGCTTCCACTTTATTACCATGGTAAAGATAGTGGACATTGTTGTCTATGCTTAAGACAGCAAGAATCGAGCATTCTGCTTTGCTTCATGGAGGAAATTTGGCAAGGAAGCAAAAAGTACTAGGTCAGCTTTTCCTTTATGTTCGAGGGGCATCGGAGTGGCGTAGGGCGCTGTGAGGTCAGATTACTTTTCACCCTACTGGGAGTCACACTGATGCCAGGATAACCAACAAAGAACACTGATCCGTGCATTAGTGTGAACAAAGTGTCTTGCAAAACACAATAAACACTTAGAGAAGTGTGATCAGCTTCTTCAGTGATAAGATTGTGAACAATAAAGACAAACCTTGTGGAACAGTGTACCAGTGTGCGTATTCCTAGACTATGGAAGACGGACATCCAAGGACACTTCAGCTTCTATCAAGACACCGATATCTGTCGAGGGTGTAAAGAACACCATAGCTCGTGCTACAAGATCAAGGTAGGTTATGAATTTCTTGTAGTACGGGGGACTACGCAGTTCTTGTGTCGCAAGGAGTTTGTAATCAACCTATAGTTGGCAGTGAGGTGCGGACTTTTGAGTCCACACAAGTACGTACGTCAGCCATCAGTGAATGAAATATGCTGACATAACACCCCCTAGGGGTTATTTATTATTAACATATAATCTTTTACAGCCCGTTAAGAAGTGGATGAGACTGCTTTTCAAGACCTCGTCTGCAGGGGCGGCTGTGTGGACGATAATTGTCTTATCAACTAAGCACTCCCTATATTTAATCTTTAACCTTAGCTGATAAACCATTTCTCAACACCTGGTGCAAAATGCTTCTATCTACCCAATGATCCAGGAATGGTTAGCTGGTCTTCATGTGCAGCACAAGGCTGTATGGTTCCATTGGTGCCTGGGCAATTTTGGTGTTCTGGGAAATGAGTGGGCAAATGAAGACAAATGTAGACAAAGGCTGCTGTTTCGAGCCAATTATAGCAAGCTATTGCTTCAGTGAATTCATGAGATCATACCTTTGTATGTCCTTGAAGTGACTCGTTTAGCAGGACAAGGTATTGGCCCTCCTTCAACAGGAATAGTCACTTAGACTAATCTGTCAGTTGGTGGGTGGGCACACCTCGCCCACAGCTGCTTATTATGAGGTGTTCACTCCCCTTCTGTGTAGTACATGCCGTGCCGCTGACAGTGAAACATAATTTAAATTTACCCATAACTTAGACCATTTCCGTTACTGTCCTGGAGTTGATAAAAACAGCAGTGCGCTTATTAATTTTGGCAGTGATGAAATAAAGCAATTTATTTGGAAATTTTGTTAATTTGAAAATACACGCCAATAATGTAACATAATTGATTTATAAGCATTGCTTTTATAAGCATTGCTCCACGCTTAGATAAATACATGAGTGGGTGTGGGTGGGTGAGAGTTGGACCTGACGAGCCTGTGCTGCTGGGTCTGGTGCAGTGCTCCATCCTTGAGTGGAGATGATCAGACTGGGTGGCTAATCCGGGGGGGTCATTGGTGTAATCGGGGGGGGGGACATGGACCTGCTCTGCATGGGTGAGTAGGCCTGTTGCAGTGTTCCTTCTTTCTTATGTTCTTATGTTTTTAGGCATAGATTGGACCAATGTTGAACACATTTTGGCAAATTCTTCGTCGTGGTACCAGGGCGCAATAACAGCAGTAATTAGCTTTTCTACAGATGAACAATCCAGTTTTGTGATCCTGCGTTTGGTTATTGCACATATTCTCAATTGGGTTTGAGGTCAGGAGAGTTTCCAGGCCAATATAGAAAGCTTACGTCCCCATTTTTCTGAATGGCATGGAGCAAGATCCTACTGGAAAATCTTCTAAATGGTAGCTTTTGTCAACAATGTAAAGTAAATGAGTTGCCAGAATTGCCGTTCTTTTCTTCCTAGCAGCAGTAAATAGTTCTCTTTACTAGCTTCCTGGCCGTTCTGACAACTTCAAGGAGTCTTCGTCGAACAGTTAAAGAATCAACATTTATGCAAGCTGAAGCTAAAGCTCACTAGATATTTGCTGGTTTTCTTGCGTTCCTTCACGATATTTAAGATAAACTTGCCATCGTGAGATATTTTGCGTTTTATCCACGTTTTCAACACCGCAGGAAAATTTTGGAGAAACCACGTTCACTCACGGATCACGCTTGCAGGAATAGCCTTATAGAACAACAGCTGTTGTAGCACTGAAGAGTAGCTCGGTAACACCACAGCTGGATCGTTGCTAAAAGTCTGTAGCAAACATTTCTGAAAAGAACCCAAATTACATTTCTGAAGCATGAGATTGAGAGTGAGAGATAATCACAGAATTTACTGGTGTCGCAGTTAATTTGCGCACTACTGTACTACTGTGATGGTGGGACTTCAGAAGTTTGTGACTATTGACGTTAATAGACTTTAATGCAACTTTGTGATGCAGTTTTATTTTAGGTTTGATTGTAAAAATTAAGAGTACTGTAAGATCTACAAATCAGTCTTCCAATATTAATACGAGCATTACACTGCTGTCTATGGGTAGTGATGGACCTATTGGGCAGGTTTAAAATAGAGGTTTGATAGGTCTTTGAATAGTATTAAGCACTCGTGGCTGTTGAGGGCTGGACACAGTGGCATGTATTTTAACTACTCAAGACTTAGACCTTTTTGCTTACCTCATGGTTTTCTTAATTTACATCCTGCCTGTAGAGATTTCAGACTTCGGATTTTGTGACATTGACAGTTCAATAGGATTTTTAATTAACGATTATTTTTATCTGTTTTGACGGTATTTGAGTTTAAATCACACTAACAGTATGTTCTTAATTTTCTCAGATATTTTTCCAAGTATATTTTTCTAGTTTTTATACAAAATATTTGTTTCACTTACTTTTAATAATTCTCTTATTAAGGTCTCTACTATTTATCTTCCCTTTACTCAGAAAGCGCCACTTCAGTTCGGAGTACGCATGCACGCACACGCAGGAACATACAGGAAGGAAAAAATACATGAGAATAAAGAGGGAAGCTTAGACAAATTGAGAGCAATGCTACATGAAACTCCAGAACATAAACAAAAGTATTGAAACCAAATATGATGAGACTAATGTTAGATAGTCATCATGCAGGAGGATGATTAGATATTCCATGGACAATGAAGTATGAGAGGAACTAGCAAGAGATTAAATTAGGTCTTTATAGATATAGAAGAAAGTAAAGAATTACCAGAAAGCCCTATAGTCAGACCAGATAAACAATTAGAAAACGGCAAAACAAAAGTAATGACTGTTCATTGAGTTGGAGGGTGAATGTGAGGAGCCCCGTGGCCTGGGCAGGTAAAAACCTTGGGCGTGTACCCTTACACCGGTTGTCCATTTTCACCCATCAGTAAAGTGGGGTACCTGGGTGTTAATCGACTGGTGTGGGTCACAGCCTGGCACAAAATTCACATACTTTGCCTGAAATGCTCTGCAGAACAAGCGGCTTTCTATGTAGTATGTCACTGATGTCCGCTATGGTCTGTATACCTTGTACATAAACTTGTAGAAATAAAAATTATAGTAGCAGACTATAAACATCTCCAGTCATGACATTACAGACATTTGAAAAAAAAAAAATCCCAATATATTTAAAAGTGGAAGGGAAGGAGGAGGAATGGAATGAGGTGCATACATACACGCACATACACCCATAAATACAGGCACACACCCATACATACAGGCACATGCACCCTTACGTACAGGCATACACCCATACATACATACATACATACATACATACAGGCACATACACCCATACATACATACAGGCACATACACCCATACATACAGGCACATACACCCATACATACAGGCACATACACCCATACATACAGGCACACCCATACAGGCACATACACATACATCCACATACATATATAGGCACATTCATACACACTTGAGTCGCACTCACATTTTTCTCCTGACCTCAACATTGTTTTACCATATACAACCGAGAGGTCGTCTTAATTTTTTTTTTTGCTGGGGGGGGAGGGAGGGTATAAACAATATCCTAGATGTCAGTTGTTCCAATTATCTCTCTTGCACTTCAGATCCCAGCCTGAAGTGGTGAACACTTCAGACTTTGATAAGGAAAATGTAACGGGAACAAACCTCTTAAGTGCCTCAGATGACACCTGCGGAGCTGAAAGTGCCTCGGATGACACCTGCGGAGCTGAAAGTGCCTCGGATGACACCTGCGGAGCTGAAAGTGCCTCGGATGACACCTGCGGAGCTGAAAGTGCCTCAGATGACACCTGCGGAGCTGAAAGTGCCTCAGATGACACCTGCGGAGCTGAAAGTGCCTCAGATGACACCTGCGGAGCTGAAAGTGCCTCGGATGACACCTGCGGAGCTGAAAGTGCCTCGGATGACGCCTGCGAAGCTGAAAGTGCCTCGGATGACGCCTGCGAAGCTGAAAATGCCTCGGATGACGCCTGCGAAGCTGAAAGTTCCTCGGATGACACCTGCGGAGCTGAAAGTGCCTCAGATGACACCTGCGGAGCTGAAAGTGCCTCGGATGACACCTGCGGAGCTGAAAGTGCCTCGGATGACACCTGCGGAGCTGAAAGTGCCTCGGATGACGCCTGCGAAGCTGAAAGTGCCTCGGATGACGCCTGCGAAGCTGAAAGTTCCTCTGATGACGCCTGCGAAGCTGAAAGTTCCTGATCTGGAGCTGAAAGTGCCTCGGATGACGCCTGCGAAGCTGAAAGTTCCTCTGATGACGCCTGCGAAGCTGAAAGTTCCTCTGATGACGCCTGCGAAGCTGAAAGTTCCTCTGATGACGCCTGCGAAGCTGAAAGTTCCTCTGATCGCGAAGCTGAAAGTTCCTCTGATGACGCCTGCGAAGCTGAAAGTTCCTCTGATGACGCCTGCGAAGCTGAAAGTTCCTCTGATGACGCCTGCGAAGCTTCCTCTGAAAGGATGACGCCTGCGAAGCTGAAAGTTCCTCGGATGACGCCTGCGAAGCTGAAAGTTCCTCTGGATGACTGAAAGCTCTGATGACGCCTGCGAAGCTGAAAATGCCTCGGATGACGCCTGCGAAGCTGAAAGTTCCTCGGATGACGCCTGCGAAGCTGAAAGTTCCTCGGATGACGCCTGCGAAGCTGAAAGTTCCTCGGATGACGCCTGCGAAGCTGAAAGTTCCTCGGATGACGCCTGCGAAGCTGAAAGTTCCTCTGATGACGCCTGCGAAGCTGAAAGTTCCTCTGATGACGCCTGCGAAGCTGAAAGTTCCTCTGATGACGCCTGCGAAGCTGAAAGTTCCTCTGATGACGCCTGCGAAGCTGAAAGTTCCTCTGATGACGCCTGCGAAGCTGAAAGTTCCTCTGATGACGCCTGCGAAGCTGAAAGTTCCTCTGATGACGCCTGCGAAGCTGAAAGTTCCTCTGATGACGCCTGCGAAGCTGAAAGTTCCTCTGATGACGCCTGCGAAGCTGAAAGTTCCTCTGATGACGCCTGCGAAGCTGAAAGTTCCTCTGATGACGCCTGCGAAGCTGAAAGTTCCTCTGATGACGCCTGCGAAGCTGAAAGTTCCTCTGATGACGCCTGCGAAGCTGAAAGTTCCTCTGATGACGCCTGCGAAGCTGAAAGTTCCTCTGATGACGCCTGCGAAGCTGAAAGTTCCTCTGATGACGCCTGCGAAGCTGAAAGTTCCTCTGATGACGCCTGCGAAGCTGAAAGTTCCTCTGATGACGCCTGCGAAGCTGAAAGTTCCTCTGATGACGCCTGCGAAGCTGAAAGTTCCTCTGATGACGCCTGCGAAGCTGAAAGTTCCTCTGATGACGCCTGCGAAGCTGAAAGTTCCTCTGATGACGCCTGCGAAGCTGAAAGTTCCTCTGATGACGCCTGCGAAGCTGAAAGTTCCTCTGATGACGCCTGCGAAGCTGAAAGTTCCTCTGATGACGCCTGCGAAGCTGAAAGTTCCTCTGATGACGCCTGCGAAGCTGAAAGTTCCTCGGATGACGCCTGCGATGCTGAAAGCATCTCAAGTGATGCTTATGAAGCGGCAAGTGAATCAGATGATGTGTTTGAGGAAAGTGACTCCGATGAAGGTATATTTACCGAGGAAAGTGACTCGGACGATTCGGTTGAAGAAAGTGACTCGGACGATTTGGTTGAAGAAAGTGACTCGGATGATTGGGATGACGTGGAAAATGACTCGTTTGATTCAGTTGAGGAGCGTGACGCCGATAAATATGTGCTGGAAGACGAAAGTGACGTAAATAATAAAACGCTTGTGGAGGAAAATGCAGAAAAGAGTGTTCCTGACTTGACAGAAAGTGCGTTTAAACATCCTTTTTGGGCAAGATTAGTAAAGATGCACCTGGAATTAAAACACGGTAAAAGCCAACATTCTAAACGTTCTCCTTGGGAATTGAAAGTAACCTTCCAGTGTGAACCAAGAAGATTAATATCGGTGCTACGTAGGTTAAAGAATTCAATTACCGATACTAGATTCAGAAACATAGGTTCTCATTTGGAAACTAAGGCGAGGATTCTCAGGTTTTGGGGAAAATTTTCTTGGAGAAAGTGTAGGTTTGACTCTCTCAAAAGCATTTCACTATTTCGTGATTAGAGATTGTGGAGACCGTTGACGTGAACAACGCCAGAGAGAAATGATAGGAATTGTCAATTCAGAGAAATACTTGGCTTTGAAGGCGAGTGTGGAGGACACCTCATTTACGTTCATTAGATGTGCAGATGTTCAAAGAACAGGATTTTGAGATTTTGTTAATTTCGACATTACCAGTCTACGCAGCAACAGTTAGTGATATCCCAAGACAACTTTAAATACACGTCCTTTTTAATTTAAGTCTCCATTGTCAGCGGAAAATAATTGGAGAAAATGTACGTTTAACGTGTTTAAATGTCTGCGATTGAGTTTAAAAGTCATAATTTGTTGGTCATTTGAATTATAGCCTCAAATCTTGATAATGTATGCCTGTGCATGACTGCTTTTAATTACCCCATTTTAAAATACTAGCATCATATTTTAAGTGAAACTATAATGTTGGTTTTCTCTGTTGTAGTTAATGTATCATCGTTTACTTGTCAGTATCTGACTCACATGAACGCACAAAACTCTGGAGCTCATTTAAATGGTCAGTTACACATTGTTGGTCGTCGTTTAGTTTTTAACTATGGGATGTAGTATTTTGTCAAGATTGCTAGTTAAGTTGTGTGTAATTAATTTTTTTCAGTTATTGCACCATAACTAAATCAGATTACATAGAACATTGTTGTAATTTTTGTATATAACAATATGAATTTTATTAAAAATAAAGTTTTTTAATATTTTTTGTCTGTTTTCTCATAAATTTTCATAAAATTTAAACACTTATTAGTTATGCATCTCCAGATGACAAAGTATTGACAACAGCGGGAAAAGGTTTTGAATGGAAAGGTGAGTTAGTCTTTCTCCCAAACAATCCATGACTGCATGACAGTGACTGTTAACCTAGCTGAAAACCAGTACGAGGGTCTGAAAAAATAGGGACTACCAACAACACCTAGTATGTTTCTCAGACCTACCTGGTCTCCCTCTTTTTCCTACATTTTGGGGATCTACCCTCCGAAATTATAACCCAACGAAAGTATTTGTCCGTCCCATTGCACTGTGGTCTTCTGTGGTGGTGTTTCCTGTGGAATCTGAATTTAAGGACGGCTTAGGGTGTCCCTCGGGTGACAGGTGTATCTCTGGAGGCAGCATGTCATTTCTGCGAGGTGGTGGCCGTAGGAGGTATGCCTTGCGGTGGGCTTCCAATCTCCCGCTTTTGTCCACCGAGGTGGCTCGGTGGATGTGAGGTTGCTATCCTGGATCACCGGTTTACCGGCCTGAAGGGTAGGGTAGAGCATGGGTTCTATGTCGCTTCTGCACTAATGGGCGCACTGAAAGCTTATCTTAGGTGCAGAGGGGGATATACGATCCCTTTCATTCCTCCTGGGAGGAAATCCCTCCTTCCAGATCCCTTCTTTACCCAGCGGCATCCTTCCCAGGACCTTGGCGCGTCGTGCGACCCCTCGAAGATCCCAATACATCTTTAGAGTAGCACCTCTGTTTTTTTTTACTCAGTGAGGTACATTATAATGTGTCCTTCAAGATTTATAAACTTGCGTCAAATACTAACAATTAGTGGGTTTTCCACTGATGACTCCTACTACTGCTCCACCTCATCTGTCTGCAGTATGTATGTCCGATCTGCATATAAGCTTCAGTTTTATCAAGATTGACCGACTGAACTCGCTGAGTCAATGTTGAGGGACGGATTACCCCATATTCATCTTCCACTTGTCTTTAAGGAGGGGGAGGGGCTCCTTGTCGTGGTAAAGAGGCTTTTGGTCTGAGGAATTGAATTTCGGTCTTCCTCCGACCGACCCTAATTACCTCTCCACTCCTCCCTTCCCTGTCCCAGCATTCCCTCCACAACCCCTCAGGAACTCCAGCTCTTAGGTTGGGAAAAAGGTGTGATCTGTACCATTCTGTTGAGGCCCTTATTGGTGGTGGTGTTTGCCGTGGCATCTGGATCATATGGGGGATGTTCCAATGTCTCCCCGTGGGGTGGCTTAGGGTGTCCTTCGGGTGACGAGTGTTTCTCGAGGCTGCCTGTCTGTTCTGGGAAGTGGTGGCCGAGGAAGGTATGCATTGAGGTTGCTATCCTGGATTGCTGGTTTACCAGCATGAAGGGTAGGGTATGGCAGGGGGGTCCATACAGAATCTGCACTGCTAGCTGCACTGTGGGCCGCCTTGTGTACCAAGGGCGCACGTGGAAGGGTAGCTCCCTCCTGGGAGCTACCCTTCGACATTTCCCACACCCATCTTTTTTCTCCCTCCCTTTAAAAAAATAAAAATAAAAAGGGAAACTTGTCATGGAGACCCATACACAATACTTCCCTCCACCCGGACCCTTTCATGAAGCACCTTGTATACAGGCCCTGGCATGCCTTCGGACCTCTTACAACTCTGTGCCGGGTAACTTTTCGTTCCCCTCTTGGTACCATGGTTCCGACCGAACTTTTAGGTACTTCTGACCTCTTCGTAGCTTCTTCACACAGTGCATCGATTTTTGGATCGTACGCAAGACTCGGGACGGCCCGTCTCTAACCTTCGGTCCAAACGACCTCGACTTGTCACTGATGATCCTACCTCAGTTTCCTCTCACGCTTTAAAGAAACTAACAATTAAATTCCTCCCTTTACTGTTTCAAATTCCTCCTTGGGCAAAATTCTTTGCTTCAACCAACTTGTCTTTCTGACCACAAGATCAGCAAGGCACTTATGCCATGTTGGGCAGAACGTTTCCTTCCACTGTCTTAAGAACGGCGCGCACATTTTCTCAATACAAAATGCAGAGCAGAACATAATCTTTCACTTCTTGACGTTGTTTAGCAACACGCCAGTTAGGATTCGCAAGCACATCTTCCTTAAGTCTTACTGTGGATAAAATAACTTTATTTGTACATGTACATGAGCAAGGTATACAGGCCTAGCTGACATCAGTGACATACTGCTATATAGAAAGCCCCTTTTTATGCAGAGCATTTTGAGCACAGGTCAATTTTGTCCCATGATGCTACCCCATCCCTGTTCATTTACATATAGGTTCCCATTTCACTGATGAGTGAACAGGAACAGCAGGTGTCTAATGGAAACACGTCCTAATGTTTTTCAGCCATACTGGAGGATCAATCCCCGGACCTTAGTGTGTAACCAGAGTGCGCTAGCAATCGAGCAACGGGACACGCAGTACGATCGTACAACGCGACTTTCTCGCGTGTAATGAAAGTATTCCGAAGAAGCTCGAGCTTCAGAATCTTCCGATCATTAAAGATGACAGATACCTCCTTTCTGCAGGCAGAGGTCCTATCATTGCAATAATGATGCTAAATTCTTATAGCCGTGAACTGCCACCATCTGTTTACATAGCAGGACAATGTCTAAATGTATGGGAGGTGATCCCTACATGGTAACAGTGTCGAAAATGCTGGTACTTCGGCCACTCGCCAAAATATTTCAGGTAATAGGCAGATTGCCTTATCTGTAGTGCTGCTGACCATAACGGTTATCCTGCAGCCACTCTCCCTCTTATCTTAACTGCAAAGAGGCGCACCCACCCCATTCTCGCCATTTCCCGAGTTTAATAGAAAGTGAGATCCATTGTCTTTAAAAGGTGGTGGTTTTCTTATGCCATGGCAATTTCCCATCTCTGCTCCCAAGAGACTTCCACGGCTCTTATTCCAGTGTCACTAGACTGCTCTACACCTCGGTGGTGCCTGCTTTCACAATTGCCTGTGTCCCCCTCACTTCCTCAGTCTACTCAGTGTCCAACGCTCAGCATCTCTTACTGTCCCTACATCACCTTCTCACTCGCATAGTTCAGTGTCTATGCACCCTTCCAATATAAATCGATGCCACATATCCCTTTTCCATAGCCTTCATCTTCTTTAAGGTTCAAATTATCTTCAACACCCAAACATGACTTTCCCAAACGTCATTCTCTCCCTATCTCTGAGTCTCGGTCTTTACCTGGAGATGCATCTGTTACTATCGTACAGGTTCATCTTCCCCAAAGTATAGTTGCTCCCTAGCCTGTCCCTCCAGAAATTTCTCCGCTTCAAGGGGGGGGGGCTCCTTGGCACAATGAAGAGGCTCTTGGTCTACCCATTCCTCTTACCAGTGCCGTTTGCAGGTTGATGGAACATCTGGTAAATACACATACATAATTCGCATATTGGAGAAAGGAGCTGACGACGTTTCGGTCAGACTTGGACCGTCGTCTTAACCTCCTCTCTCATATGTGAGGCTTATTTGTGTATTCCGGTCATGGTATTGTACTTTGTGTTGTCTCAAGCAAAGGACTACTTGGAGATATTACATCTTAACCCAAGCTCATTTCTTAGAATTCTGAGACAATTTGCCACTTTCCCTTAAAAATGATTTGTCTGAGAGACATTTCTGTGTCCAGCTTCATAATCTGCTTTCCACTGACTATCCAGGCTGAAGGTGTCCCTCTTTGGCATCACTTTCTTCTAGCTATTGATTATCTGGCCTTTGTTCTTCCATCTAATATTTGGCCATGACTTTGTTGAACACTGTCAGAGGATGTGCAGGCACTAACTGCTCCCTAGTAGCAACCTCTTCAGAATGCTATGGACAGTGTTTCCCACTGAGCCACTACTTCACATACATGATGGTAACGGACGTTAGTAGAGGTCCATTATTTGTTCGATGCCCCTGTTTGCTCCGTCCCTTTTCTCTTAATCTTCACTCGCTCTTGTCTTCTCTTCAATTGCCCCCTTCATATGTTCATCTTGCACCATACTTTTCTCTTCCCCTTTGGGAGGTTCCGACAGTTCGACTGTGTTCTTCCCTACTGCCGTGAGCGAAATCTCGCTCCCTTTTTCTCGACCACTTCCTATCCCAGTCTGAAGCTGTTGCAGCAGTGTTCCCGGACAGGGTTGTGCAAGGTCAATTATTAGACTCTGCTATTGTTTTCACAGCTGAACTGTATGCACGTCTCATAGCCATTATACGTATTGTGGCCAGGCCTACTTCATCATTTATGGTAGTTTGACACTTTTAATGCTTTGAAAGATATCAAAACATTCAATTCGCCTCATCTCCTAGTTCTTCATATACAACTTTCGTTGCGCCGCATTTCTAGCACAAATAAGTAGTTTTCTGCTGGGTACCTGGTCATGTCGATATTCAGGTCAATGAGCAGGCAGACTGCTGCGCAGTCAGCGGTACATGACCTTCCCGTTTCATATAGTGGTATTCCATTCTCAGACTATTTTGCTGTAATCTCTAGCTACCTTCGCAACCGTTGGCAATAATGTTGGTTTGAGTTAATTCATAACATATTACATTCTATCAAGCCGTGTTTGTATAAAGCATACACGTCTCACTCTTGGGTATCTCATGGAGAAGCGACCAGTTCTACTCTTGAGAACTGTCAGGTTCCTGTTTCAGTTCGCCATATTCTATTGGACTGTCCTGTCTTTCAGCCAGCAAGCAGAAATTACCTCGGATGTCGTCACTGGTCTAACACCCTTACTTCATCTTCCCTCCTCGCTGACGGGACCACCTTGGACGCAGACTCCCTCTTTGACTTTTTGACAGTAACAGATTTATTTCACAACCTTTGGCTATGCTTCCTTTAACACTCCTCACCTCCCTTCATAACTCTACCTCCTTTATACTCTCCACTCTTGTTCGCCTCTGCTCAATCATATTCAACACTTACCCTACCCTGCAGTGCCAGGTAGGGTATGTTAAGTATTGAATATAATCAAAACTAAGTGCTAAGCCCTTGTGGGTTTAGCAATTAGTTTTGATTATAATAATGTGGAACTGCCCGCATATCACACTCCTTGCCCAGAATCGAAGTTATCCGAACAATGTAGCAAAATTGACCTCTGATTGCTTTGTCTTGTATCATCAGTGTAAAGGGCAAGAGAGATTACAAGTTCGGAAGCTCCAGCCAGCACCCCGAATGATTGTAGGCAATGCTGATGCGTCAAGCACCCGGCAAAATTTTACAGATCACCGGTAGACTACCAGCCTGCAGTGTAGCTGTTCAAAATAATCCAGCCTGCGACCAATTCCATGTTTACCTTATCTACGGAGAAGCAACAACGTATAATCCCATCGATGACGATTTTCTTTCGAGAAATGTAAAATGAGCTATCTGAAAGAAAATGTTAACTTATGGTAAACTCCGGCAGTCTTAGCTCTCTCAGGAAATCTACCATGACTATCTTCAAAGTAACTACCTCACCCATTATGAAATCTTCTGATGTTCCTTCCCTTCCTGTTCGCCATCTATTATTCACATCAATTCCTCCTCTTCCATCTCATTTCTCCACCAAAGGAACATTTCCCAGCTGTAACAGATTTATCATCACTAATAACACTGGTCACCATCATCACTAATAACACTGGTCACCATCACCACTAATAACACTGGTCACCATCTCCACTAATAACACTGGTCACCATCACCACTAATAACACTGGTCACCATCACCACTAATAACACTGGTCACCATCACCACTAATAACACTGGTCACCATCACCACTAATAACACTGGTCACCATCACCACTAATAACACTGGTCACCATCACCACTAATAACACTGGTCACCATCACCACTAATAACACTGGTCACCATCACCACTAATAACACTGGTCACCATCACCACTAATAACACTGGTCACCATCACCACTAATAACACTGGTCACCATCACTAATAACACTGGTGACCATCACCACTAATAACACTGGTGACCATCACCACTAATAACACTGGTGACCATCACCACTAATAACACTGGTGACCATCACCACTAATAACACTGGTGACCATCACCACTAATAACACTGGTGACCATCACCACTAATAACACTGGTGACCATCACCACTAATAACACTGGTGACCATCACCACTAATAACACTGGTGACCATCACCACTAATAACACTGGTCACCATCACCACTAATAACACTGGTCACCATCACCACTAATAACACTGGTCACCATCACCACTAATAACACTGGTCGCCATCACCCCTATCACAGGTCATCATTACTAACACTCGTCGCCATCACCACTAATAACACTGGTCACCACCACTAACACTAGGCATCAACAATATTAACACTGGTCGCCATTACCCCTAATACTAGTCACCAATATCACTAGTTAGGTAACAATCGACAGGAAATAGGACAAGTTTTTCCTGATTCGAGTCTTAGTCAGGAGTAAGCCTTCCACTGGCTTACCCCCCTACCCCTTTAAATATTAAGGTTATATTATTAACCATTCTTAATACTATCGCCACTGGTGACCTCTTTAGAAGTAATATTCGTCCTCAGACAAATGTACATACTGTTGCAAGGTCAATGAAACGCCACTTCAAGGGTGGCTCCTTGGTACGGTGAAGAGGCTCTTGGTCTGAGAAATTAGCCCCTTCGGTCGTCTTCCTCCGACGATCCTAATTACCCACCAGTCCCCTCCTTCCATACCCCATCCTTCCTTTAGCATTCCACCTCCTTTCTCTCCTCTCTCCTGTTCCTACTTTTGGCCTTTGGGGTCCTTCCCTCGAATTCTAGCTCCTAGGTTGGGGGACGAGTATCATTACCGTCCCATTCCTTTGAGGTCCTTGGTTTGAATGTAGTTTCCCGTGGAATCTGGATCATCATAGGATGTCCTAATCCCTCTCCAGTCTCCCGGGTTGTGATGTCCTTGGGTGACGAGTGTATCTCTGGAGGCTGCCTGTCGGATTCTGGGAGGAGGTAACCGAAGGAGGTATGCCTTGTGGCAGGTTTCTGCTTTCCCTCTTCTGTCCACCGAGGTGGCTCAGTAGTTGTGAGGTTGCTAGCCTGGATTGCCGGTTTACTGGCATGAAGGATAGGATATGGCACGAGTTCCATGCTACATCTGCACTACTTGCCGTGCTGAAGTCTATTGGCTGCGGGGGAATGATTTGCGGTTCTTTCACTCCTCCTAGGAGCTTCCTTTCCCCCTTTTCTTAAGCATTTTTTTCCTTATTTTGGGAAAAACAAGAGACAGTGACCTAACCATGGAGTCCCAAGTCCATGATACTTCTCCTGGACTTCTTTCTGATGCGGCGCTGTCTTCCGACCCTACCTCGTTAACGGACCATTCTTCGGACCTTTCTAACACCCCTGTACCTTCTGCGGCTAACACTTTGTTGCTCGCCCCTGATACCAGAGTTTCGCCTAACACACTTAATACATCCGACCTCCGCACGTCTTTGATTCTGGTTCCAGCTTCTTCTTTTATGGTGCGACGATTTTCAGACTGCCCACATATATCTGGTTGGATCACCACCGGTCCCACAAGACCACTACCATTAACTGATGACACTACTTCAACTACCAGTCACTTCCCAGGAAAGACTAGCACGACATTTTCTCCTTTCACACACTGTTACAAAGTACTCAGTGGACTATGATTTTTCACTCTGTGCAAGAAAGGTATAAAATACCGACAATATGAAAGTTAAGTCACACGTGCAACATCTGGATATCTTTATTGTAGACGTTTCGCCATCCAGTGGCTTTATCAATACAGATTCTATGACATACTTAGTAGACAGTAGAAATATATACAAATGATGAGGCAATCAGTCCCTCAGTCTTGGAGTTAGTGTTCACAGCATATTGGTGGAGGAGAATCTGGAGCAAAGGCAAGGAGACTGACGGGTATATAGGCGTCAGTGGATAAGGACGTGTAGCAGACGAGGGCATAGTCACTGGTAGGAGGGATTCCCCAGTGGAAGTAGGTCCTACCCAAAGGGATGGGTTAGTTGAAGCAGCCGTGTAGGTCATGCAGATGTCCTCTGAACCAAGATTCCATAATGTTGCAGTGTCTGACAAGTTGTGCAAGAAAGGTATAAAATACAACATCTGGATATCTTTATTGAGGTCGTTTCGCCACTGGATGGCGAAACTTCTACCAGCGAGGGATTCAACTGAGGAATCCCGCCTACCAGTGACTATGCCCTCGTCTGCTATACGTACCTATCCACCGACGCCTATATAACCACCAGTCTCCTTGCCTTTGCTCCAGATTCTCCACCACCACGATGCTGTGAACACTAACTCCAAGGCTAAGTGACTGATTACCTGATCTTTTGTATATAGTTCTACTGTCTTCTAAGTATGTCCTAGAATCTGTATTGATAAAGCCACTGGATGGCGAAACGTCTACAATAAAGATATCCAGATGTTGCACATGTGTCTTAAACTTCATTTTTCTCTCTACAACCGGCATCTCCCACTGACTATCTGATCATAGTATCAGCAAGACAATCGTGCACGATGTTGGTTAAAATATTTCAATTCATGCATGTCTTGAACGCATTGCCACAGTGCAAAATGCTGGTCAGGCTCATAATCTTCCCCTTCTTACCTCCATAGACGATATTTGTCACGATTCGAAAACCTAGTTCTCTCAATTCTTGCAGTAGTACCGTAGTTCTGCCTCATATCGTTGTTCAATGTTATTTCCGGACATGTGATACTGACATTCTGGAGCAACTTGACCTCCAATACCTCCCAGTTTTCAAAGTGGGCACTTGTGTACTGGCTGCCCGCACGCGGAGACACTTCCCCTGCAATGTAGCTCACTTAGTTTATGACTGTCCGAGAACTTCCATCCTCAGTCTATATTGCGGGACATCGTTTACAAGTCCGAGAGTCGACCCATACTCCACACCAGTGTAGAAACTGCTGGCGCTTCGGCCACCCAGTGAAATATTGTAGGTTCATGGAAGAATGCCCAGTCTGTGGTACTGGCGACCATACCATACATACTGTGGCCTATCTCCCTTCTGCCTTAACTATAATGAGGCTCATCCGGCTTCACGCCGTTGCCAAGTTTACATAAAAGAACAAGAAATCCATTGTTTCAAAGAGAAAGAGGGTTTCACTTATGCCATGGCAGTCTTTCGTCTCAGCCTCCAAGGAAGAATTCCACGACTATCTTATTCCAGAGTTACTAAGCGGCCTCCAACCTCGGTGGTACCTACTCATAATCTCGACTTTTAATGAAAGTGCTCTTCTACGCAATGATATTCCGTACTGTCGTCTATTTGTCCATACCTCGCTGCACTACACTGCAGCCCGTATCCACTTGAATAAGTGGTTTACAATATGTTCTTTATATTTCTCTCTCCTTCTCGAGCATTTTCTATCCCAGATTTTGCCTTTCTTGTTTCATCCTTACCACCACCACTTCTGTTACTTGGCGATTTTAATGCCCACTATTTCCTCTGGGGGGTCTCATTGTGACTCGCGTGGCATTCAGTTGGAGGCTTTTCTCGCCTCACCCCCTCCATGTTTTAAATACGGGTACTCCTACCCATTTTGATCTTCGTACTCGTACTCTCTCTTGCATCGATCTATCGGTCTGCTCTTTCTCCACTGCACTAGACTTCACCTGATCTGTTCTACCGGACTTACATGACAGCGATCATTTTCCAATCATTCTTACTTCTCCTTCATGTTCACCACCTTTCCGTAGCCCTCGCTGGCAATTTGATCAGGCAAATTGGGACCTTCACTCGCAGCTCACTGCTTTTAGTGAGGTTCCTTCTTCATCCTCCATTGATGAGCTCCTACACCTCTTCTCGACGTCAGTTTTCACCGCAGCTCCTCATTCTATACCCTAAACCTCAGGCAGGCATTCTCATAAATGCGTGCCTTGGTGGTCTCCTCCTTGTCCTCGTGCAGAACGTTCGAAACTCGCTGCGTGTGGCAGGTACCGGTACAATAGAAACGATGAGAGACTTCTTGATTTTAAGCAGAAGTGTGCGATCGCTCGCCGTGTCATCCGTGATGCTAAACACCCTTGCTGGCGAGATTGTTTCCACCATCACCTCTGCGTCTGGAAAAAAGTGAGGAAATTGAGTGGTAAATACTCTCCTGACCCGGCTCCTGTTCTACGGGTCGTCAGTGTTGATATAGCAAACCCTCTTGACGTTGCCAATGAAATTGGCACTCATCTGGTCCGTATTTCCCGGGGGCTCCATCTATGCCCCTCGTTTCTTTCCTAAAAGTCTACCATAGAGTTAGTACCCTTGGACTTTTCTTCTCTCAGAGAAGAACAGTATAATGTGCATTTTACACTTCGGGAGCTGGAGGCAACACTCTCACCTTGCCGATCATCGGCAGCTGGGCCTGACGATTCATATTCGGATGTTACAACATTTACATCAGTCAGCCCTTGTAGTCCTCTTGCACCTTTACCAAGCATAAAGATATTGTTTTTTGTTGGGTCCCTGGTCATGTTGACGTACAGGGCAATGAACAGGCAGACACTGCTGCGCGGTCAGCAGTACATGACCTACCAATTTCATATAGGTGTTCCATTTCCGGACTATTTTGCTGTAATAGCTACCCACCTTCACACCGGTTGGCAACAACGTTGGTCAACTCTGCTCGGGAACAAACTTCATTCTATTAAACCGAGCATAGGTTACTGGCAGTCTTCTTGACATCAGTGCCAAGCTTGGGAAACTACTTTCTCCTGCCTTCGCATTGGCCACACTCGTCTTACTCATGGATATCTCTTGGAGAGGCACCCTGTTCCTCTCTGTGAGCAGTGTCAAGTTCCAGTATCGATTAGCCACATTCTGTTAGACTGCCTTCTCTATCAACGAGCACGCAGAATTTACCTCCAACGTCGTCTCTGCTCTACTACTAACTCTTTACCCTCCCTTCTTGCTGTTGGACCCTCCTTTAATCCTAACTCTCTCATTGACTTCTTGACAACGACTGATTTACTCCACAAACTCTGGTACCGTTTGCACTCCCCTCAGCCCTTTCTACACCAATCTCTTGCTGCCCTCTACCCTTTCACCATCCACTGCCCCGCTGTTCTCCGTAACCTATTACTCATCCATCTCCCTTTTGCCACCTGATACCCTCGCTTCCTTCCTGCCCTGCATTGCTGTATAGCCCTTGTGGTTTAGCACTTCTTTTTGATTATAATAATAATAATAATCATAATCTCCTCTGTGGTCACAATATCCACAGTCACCTCTGCTTCTAATTCTTTTGCAGCCCGGGACTCAGAGGACCC
Organism: Cherax quadricarinatus; assembly: GCF_038502225.1. NCBI lineage: Eukaryota > Metazoa > Arthropoda > Malacostraca > Decapoda > Parastacidae > Cherax > Cherax quadricarinatus. The sequence continues at coordinate 39,407,648 of NC_091316.1, read as the reverse complement.
CCACCTCGTAGCCTCAAACTGAGTCTTCATCTTGTCTACAAGACCCCTCTTTCTCTTAACCTTCCCAAAAAATTTTTTCTTTCCACAAAATATGTTCAAAATAAAAAAAGTTTGGGAGTGAGACTAATAATTTGAGGAATCCTAGAACGAATGGATTTGACAGCTAAAAGAAGGAGAGGAGAGTTAGAGCTATCAGGAATATGGAGATAATATTTTGGGGGATTGTTAAATGTTGGTGAAGATAGGGAAGCTGTGATTTCGTGTATAGGGAAGAGGAGCAAGTTGAGTGTGGGGAAAGTTCATGAGGCGGTGAGTAGAATGAAATGGGGTAAGGCAGCTGGAGGATGAAGTTCTGGAGTGGTTGGTGCCTTTATTTAATGTATGGAGGAGGGTAAGGTACCTAGGGATTGGCAGAGAGCGTGCATAGTTCCTTTGTACAAAGGAAAAGGGGACAAAAGAGTGCAAAAATTATAGGGGAATAAGTCTGTTGAGTACACCTGGTAAAGTGTATGGGAGTTATTATTAAAAGAATTGAGTAAGACGGAGAGAAGGAAAGAAGGTAAAGGATGAGGCTTTAGGAAAGGTAGGGGGTGTGTAGACCAAGTGACACGTGTAGGTGAACAGTATTTAGAAAAGGGCAAAGAGGTTTTTGTGGCATTTATGGATTTGGAAAAGGCATATAACAGGGTGGATAGGGGAGCAATATGGCAAATATTGCAAATGTATGGAATAGGAGGTAGGTTATTGAAGGTGGTGGAAAGTTTTTACGAGGATAATGAGGCTCAGGTTAGAGTATGTAGAAGAGAGGGAGATTTCTTCCCAGTAAAAGCAGACCTTAGAAAAGGATGTGTAATCTCACCATGGTTGTTCAATATATTTATAGATGGGGTTGTAAGAGAAGTGAATGCTCAGGTGTTGGCAAGAGGCGTGGGATTAAAAGATATAGAATCTAACACAAAGTGGGAGTTGTCACAGATGCACTTTGCTGATGACTCTGTGCTTTTTGGGAGATTCTGAAGAGAAATTGTAGAGGTTGGTGGATGAGTTTGGTAGGATATATAAAAGAAGAAAAGTGAATATAGGAAAGAGTAAGGTGATGATAAAAAGATTAGGTGAAGAAAAATTGGATATCTGATTGGAGGGAGAGAGTATGGAGGAGGTGAATGTATTCAGATATTTAAGAGTGGACGTGTCAGCAGATGGGTCTATGAAAGATGAAGTGAATCATAGAATCGAAGAAGGAAGTCTGTGGAGACGAACTTTCTCCATAGAAGCAAACAGGGGAATGTATGAGAGCATAGTTATACCAATGCTCATATATGGGTGTGAAACATGGGTGGTGAATATTGCAACAAGGAGAAGGCTGGAGGCAGTGAAGAAGCAGTGTCTGAGAGCAATGTGTCGTGTGAATATAATGCAGAGAATTCGTAGTTTGGAAATTAGGAGGAGGTTCTGGGTTACAAAAACTATTATCCAAAGGGCTGAAAGGGGGTTGTTGAGGTGTTTCGGACATGCAGAGAGGATGGAACAAAATAGAAAGGTTGGAGGGAGGAGGTAGAGGAAGTTCTGTTTGCGAGGGACTTGAACTTCCAGCAAGCATGCGTGAGTGTGTTAGATAGAAGCGAATGGAGACAAATAGTTTTTAGGACTTGACGTGCTGTTGGAGTGTGAGCATAGTAATTATATATATATTATATATATATATATATATATATATATATATATATATATATATATATATATATATTATATATATTATATATTTTTTTTTTTATCACACTGGCCGATTCCCACCAAGGCAGGGTGGCCCGAAAAAGAAAAACTTTCACCATCATTCACTCCATCACTGTCTTGCCAGAAGGGTGCTTTACACTACAGTTTTTAAACTGCAACATTAACACCCCTCCTTCAGAGTGCAGGCACTGTACTTCCCATCTCCAGGACTCAAGTCCGGCCTGCCGGTTTCCCTGAACCCCTTCATAAATGTTACTTTGCTCACACTCCAACAGCACGTCAAGTATTAAAAACCATTTGTCTCCATTCACTCCTATCAAACACGCTCATGCATACCTGCTGGAAGTCCAAGCCCCTCGCACACAAAACCTCCTATATATAAAGGGATTATGGGAAACAGGCAGGCCGGACTTGAGTCCTGGAGATGGGAAGTACAGTGTCGGCATTGTGAAGGAGGGGTCTTAATGTTGTAGTTTTATAACTGTAATGTTAGCAAGCCTCTGGCAAGACAGTGATGGAGTGAATGATGGTGAAAGTTTTTCTTTTTCGGGCCACCCTGCCTTGGTAGGGTGGGCCGAAAAAGAAATACACACACACACACACACACACAATGTTGTGCGTGCCACTTACCACAATCTTCAACACGTCCCTGGAAACTGGGCAACTACGTGAAATATGGAAGACGGCAAATGTAGTTCCCATTTTTAAAAAAGGAGACAGAAAAGAGGCACTAAACTATAGACCTGTGTCATTGACGTGTATAGTATGCAAAGTTATGGAGAAGATTATCAGGAGAGTGGTGGAGCACCTGGAACGGAACTAGAGTATAAATGCCAACCAGCACGGATTCATGGAAGGCAAATCCTGTGTCACAAACCTTCTGGAGTTTTATGATAAAATAACAGAAGTAAGACACGAGAGAGAGGGGTGGGTTGATTGCATCTTCTTGGACTGCAAGAAGGCCTTTGCCACAGTTCCTCACAAGAGATTAGTGCAGAAGCTAGAGCATCAGGCGCATATAACAGGAAGGGCACTGCAATGGATCAGAGAATACCTGACAGGGAGGCAACAACGAGTCATGGTACGTAATGATGTATCACAGTGGGCACCTGTGACGAGCGGGGTCCCACAGGGGTCGGTCCTAGGACCAGTGCTATTTTTGGTATATGTGAACGACATGATGGAAGGGTTAGACTCAGAAGTGTCCCTGTTTGCAGATGATGTGAAGTTAATGAGGAGAATTAAATCTGATGAGGACCAGGCAGGACTTCAAAGAGACCTGGACAGACTGGACACCTGGTCCAGCAAATGGCTTCTCGAATTTAATCCTGCCAAATGCAAAGTCATGAAGATAGGGGAAGGGCACAGAAGACCACAGAGTATAGGCTAGGTGGCCGAAGACTGCAAACCTCACTCAAGGAGAAAAATCTGGGGGTGAGTACAACACCGAGCATGTCTCCGGAAGCACACATCAATCAGATAACTGCTGCAGCATATGGGCGCCTGGCAAACCTGAGAACAGCATTCCGATACCTTAGTAAGGAATCGTTCAAGACACTGTACACCGTGTATGTCAGGCCCATACTGGAGTATGCAGCACCTGTTTGGAACCCGCACTTGATAAAGCACGTCAAGAAACTAAAGAAAGTGCAAAGATTTGCGACAAGGTTAGTTCCAGAGCTAAGGGGAATGTCCTATGAAGAAAGATTAAGGGAAATCGGCCTGACGACACTGGAGGACAGGAGGGTCAGGGGAGACATGATAACGACATATAAAATACTGCGTGGAATAGACAAGGTGGACAAAGACAGTATGTTCCAGGGAGGGGACACAGAAACAAGAGGCCACAATTGGAAGTTGAAGACACAAATGAGTCAGATAGTAGGAAGTATTTCTTCAGTCATAGAGTTGTAAGGCAGTGGAATAGCCTAGAAAATGACGTAGTGGAGGCAGGAACCATACACAGTTTTAAGACGAGGTTTGATAAAGCTCATGGAGCGGGGAGAGAGAGGGCCCAGTAGCAACCGGTGAAGAGGCGGGGCCAGGAGCTAGGACTCGACCCCTGCAACCACAAATAGGCGAGTACAAATAGGTGAATACATACATACATATATACATATACATTATATATATATATATATATATATATTATATATATATATATATATATATATATATATATATATATATATATATATATATATAATATATATATATATATATGTATATATATATAATGCATGTATATATATATATCAAATATTCAGTTTTATAAATATTCCCTGAAAGCGGTGCATTATATTAGAGAGAGGATCTCCATTCATCTTGTATACCACTTTAGCTTGTATACCACTTTAGCTTGTATACTTATATTAGCTTGTATACCACTTTAGCTTGTATACTTATATTAGCTTGTATACCACTTTAGCTTGTATACCACTTTAGCTTGTATACCACTTTAGCTTGTATACCACTTTAGCTTGTATACCACTTTAGCTTGTATACCACTTTAGCTTGTATACCACTTTAGCTTGTATACCACTTTAGTTTGTATACCACTTTAGCTTGTATACCACTTTAGCTTGTATACCACTTTAGCTTGTATACCACTTATATTAGCTTGTATACCACTTTAGCTTGTATACCACTTTAGCTTGTATACCACTTTAGCTTGTATACCACTTTAGCTTGTATACCACTTTAGCTTGTATACCACTTTAGTTTGTATACCACTTTAGCTTGTATACCACTTTAGCTTGTATACCACTTTAGCTTGTATACCACTTTAGCTTGTATACCACTTTAGCTTGTATACCACTTTAGCTTGTATACCACTTTAGCTTGTATACCACTTATATTAGCTTGTATACCACTTTAGCTTGTATACCACTTTAGCTTGTATACCACTTTAGCTTGTATACCACTTTAGCTTGTATACCACTTTAGTTTGTATACCACTTTAGCTTGTATACCACTTTAGCTTGTATACCACTTTAGCTTGTATACCACTTTAGTTTGTATACCACTTTAGCTTGTATCCCACTTTAGCTTGTATACCACTTTAGCTTGTATACCACTTTAGCTTGTATACCACTTTAGCTTGTATACCACTTTAGCTTGTATACCACTTTAGCTTGTATACCACTTTAGCTTGTATACCACTTTAGCTTGTATACCACTTTAGCTTGTATACGATAACTGAGGTCACTTCCAACAGCCGAAGACGACGTAACTTGCTTAGAAGCGTTAAATTAATGTCGGATTATGACTGTGCCAATTATATTTAAATATATACTTAATATGTGCGTAATTTATAGCACTTAGTCGAGTCGAGACCACAGTTTTTTGGGGGTTGGGGGGGGGTTGGAGGGGGGTTTTGGAGGACTGGTGGGGAGGGTGAATTATTTTTCACTGGTCACGAATAACAATTGTAAACATTCAAAGGTTAATTAGGATGTGTTTTATTTAATTAGGATATGTTTTATTTTGTGTATATTTACTTTCTATTCAAGGGGCAAATAATACTTTCTACCATTTTTTTTTGTATATTTTCCAACCAATTTGCATAAAATTTTCAGCAAATATTGTCAACATATTTGCCTAAACATTCATAATGTTTATTAGGATAAAAAAAATAGCGACTTTGTGCCTAGGCTACGGAAGTAATGAGCTGACGCTTCTGGGATTCTTGGTACTGATCTTTAGCTCCTGGACATCTTGACAATAGCAGATGTTAGTAAGTTTATGTAAAGAGTCGAACTACAGCTCCTCAGCCTTGAGGTACAGGTACTTCATTACTTTGGAGATGAATGGTTCGTAGATGAATGGTTCAGAGAACCGACATGTTGATAAATTAGACACATGTGCAACTCTTGGGTATCTTTATTTAGGAAACGTTTCGCCACACAGTGGCTTCATCAGTCCATACGTAGGAGAAACTTGAAGAACAGGAGGAGAATGAGGTAATCAGTCCCTCAACCTTGAGTCGATGTGCTCAGTCCATCAATCTTGAGTAGAATACGGCAGATGAGCGGAGAAGCAGCTTATAAACCGTATGGCAAGAGAGGTGCAGCAGTCATAGGTGGTGTCACATTTGTTCAATGTGGAAGTAGGTCGTGCCCAAGAATTAGGCAAGCGAAGTATTCCTAAGTATTAAGATACCAAGAAGTTGCAGTGTCTGACAGGTTTGTAGATGAATGGTTCAGAGAACCGACATGTTGATAAATTAGACACATGTGCAACTCTTCATTACTTACACCTAAGAACAGATACCTAATGTAATGGGACATAGCAGACACCTTACGGATCATAGTGGACAGATTAAGCATCAGGTATCTTCATGTTTATAGAGTGTTTTTGGGTATTGCTGAAGTCCCGTTTAGTTTCAGTATTATATAAAAATAAAGAATAAACATCAGTTTTGTACATTAATAATATTAATACAGCTCTTGTTATGCACTGTTCAGGAAGATGGACATGTTCTTCAAACACTTGCTACACTGGACTGGAGTTCTTTCTACTACCGAAATACGCCAACGAGCTTGCAAAGGATGCTGTAAGGCTCCCAAATTTCAAAGTATGTGGAGAAGAGGACAAGAAGCTAAATCTGATGAATGGGGAACAAGTGTGATAGGCGGTCGAGGCAGAAGAGCAAGGGATGGCCGATGCTTTTTTCCTAAGAATGTTCCGATGAAACCGGATTTTCATTTTGTGGCTGAAGATAAACTGAAAACTGTACCTCGGGATTTTGAGAAGAGAACAATTTATATTGATGGTATACCTCGCGATGTCTATATCTACGGAGAAAATGCTGTGATCCTTCAGGACTGGAATGATCCTCGCATTTTGACGTTTGGGGCAGGGCATTGTAACATTGTCATTGACGAGGGAAAGTTAGTGTTACCCGTGAGAATAGGTGAAGATTATAAGGAATTCAGCATTGCAGGTGAGATTCACCATGTTAAACTTGGCGTACCCAGTCAGGAGTTAATACTGGATGGGAAAGGCTATCAATGCCTCATTGGTGGTAGGCCTATAACAGTCCACCTGGCTGGACAACCTCGAACTATCAGCCTGAATGGAAAGCCCCCATGTGTAAATATAAGTCCTGTTACATTTTCAGAATTTCTGTCTCAGATGACCTCAAGCAAAGTTACCATGCATTCTTCAGTTGGAATGTTCTTGTCCAAGGACGTTTTCATTTCTCGTCACGGACCGCCCTCACGGAGTTTTCCATTGGATAGATCTTTACACACAGGGCCTTCTCAAGGCCCTCCATACTATCACAGTCTACCTTTGGGGCCACCATTTCAAGTACCTGAAATGCGGAGTCTAGGGCCCACGTTTTTCCAAGCTTCAGAGGCTGTGCCCCCGCCGAGAGAGAGGCTGATCACAACTACGACGAGCCAGCTGCCTCCACAGCCAGAAACTCTGCCGGTTATCAACGTGAATCACCCTCCTCCATATACCATTCCAGGACGGTACATGAGCAGTCAACTGGCGACAGATGTTATCAAGCAAAACCTGACTCGTGCTCCCCTTGTATATTCCAAGGAACCTCACGAGGTAATGATACAAGAGTATAAGAATATAGAGGGCGAGAAAAATAACAACGATGAAGCGATATCATTTGAATTTATGTTCGACTTAAAGAATCTTTGCAAGTAAGTTCTATATTATTAGTAGTAGTAGTATCACTGGTAGTAGTAGTATCAATAGTAGTAGTAGCAATAGTAGTAGTAGCAACAGTAGTAGTAGCAACAGTAGCATTAATAGCAGTAGTAATTAGTAATAGCAGTAGTAGTAAGAGTAGCAGCAGCAGTAGCATTAGTAGCAGTAGCAGTCGTAGTAGTAGCTCTTGTAGTATTACATTGGTCAATGAAATTAAACTTAATTTTCTTATTAAAGATTAATATACATCTTTCTGAACCGTTTTAGAAGTTGATTTTCCAATCTGTTTTAGTTTGTCAAGTCACAGATCTACCTGAACAGAGTACATGAGTATATATAGAGAGCAAAGTGACTTGGAGTCAGGTGGAGAATACTGAAGCTGGATATGAGAAGGACCTGCACAGAATGGGCAGGTAGGTTGGTTACTATTTAGGACAATACAGCATTTTCCTGGTAAGTGGTTCAGTTACATTTTAAAAGCTGTTGTTTGGGTTGAAATTTAATATACTACAGTGCATGTTATTCACTTATTAAATGCATTTTAACACAGAAAACTTAATGGCCAGTATCGAGCAGATACTGCATTCCATCTTCGTTGATAAGAGTTTTCTAGTTGAAATCTGACACACATGTGCAGCATCTGGTTATCTGTATTGTAGACGTTTCGCCAACCAGTGGCTTTATCAATACAGATTCTACGACATAATTTGAAGATAAATACATGAGTGGGTGTGGGTGGGTGTGAGTTGGACCTGACTAGCTTGTGCTGCTGGGTCTGGTACAGTGCTCCATCCTTGACTGGGGATGACCAGACTGGTTGGGTCATTGGTCTAATCCGGGGGGGGGGGATATGGACCTGCTCTGCATGGGTCAGTAGGCCTGTTGGTGTTCCTTCTTTCTTATGTTCTTATATACAAAAGTTAAGATAATCAATCCCTCAGCCTTGGTGTTGGTGTTATGAACACCGTAGTGGTGAACATTCTGGAGCAGAGGTATTGATAGTCACGTCTAAAAATAACAAAAAGGCACAATACCGTGACTGGAACGAAACACAAATAACCCGCACATAAAAGAGAAGCTTACGACGACGTTTCGGTCCTGTCTTCCTGTCGGTATTATATACAATTCTTGTACTACTACTACTACCTCCACCTCTTCCTGCCTATATATAGCCGTCCTGCTCCACCTCTGTTAGTGTGACTTTGTCAATGGTCCAAGTCGGACCGAAACGTCGTCGTAAGCTTCTCTCTCTTATGTGCGGGTTATTTGTGTTTAGTCACGTCTACAATAAACATACCCAGATGTTGCACATGTCTCACTTTTCATCTTGTCCGTATTATAGACCATTATTGTAGACCATTATTGTAGACCATTATTGTAGACCATTATTGTAGACCATTATTGTTCAGTTCTCTAGTTGGTATAAACCTTGGTAATAAATACCGACAAGTTGGTTTAGAAAGACACGTAAGCAAACACTATAACACTATAACCAAGGTCCCAGGACCGAAACGTTTTCTAATAAATATGTTATAGTGTTTGCTTACGTGTCTTTCTAAACCTGTTCTCTAGTTACCCAAATTGGTTCGCATATAAAGCGTTCTGTTTCTAATTTTAATATATTGTGGCCTGGCTGGCAAGGCTCTCGCTTCACACACGAAGGACCCGGGTTTGATTCCCGGCGAGGTGGAAAAATTTCGACGCATTTCCTTATACCTGTTGTCCTGTTCGCCTAGCAGCAAGTAGGTACCTGGGTGTTAGTCGTCTGGTGTGGGTCGCATCCTGGAGGACAAGATTGAGGACCACAATGGAAATAAAACAGTCCTCGATGACACACTTGGGTTATCCTGGGTAGCTAACCCTCCGGGGTTAAAAATCCGAACGAAATCTTATCTTCTAAACCTCCCTCGTATAGCACTTCCCTATTGGGTGACCAAAACTCCCTTTCTTTATCTTTGCAACACTGACTTTTGGAAATCTCTCAAAAAGGTAGAGAATCCCACTTGAATACTCCGTAACCACCGCCTTATTAATCATTTTCATTAATTCAAGGTTAATATTGAGTGAGGGTGGAGGGGGGGGGATAATGAACTAATAGAACACATTGAACACACTGAACACTGTTCATTCCTGGACTGTATGTGGGTCTTAGTTGCCAATAATGTCTGCTGTACCACAGTTGTTCCATAGACATAGGAAGCAACAATATTTCGTGAGCCCTCCTAGCATGCCCATTAACATATCAATCAATGACCGATACTAGTGCTGTATTGGATAGCATCAGAGTATCTTAAGTCTCCTTGTGATGTACGGAATGGGAGATGGGTACATACCCATCTCCCATTCCGACTTTGCATCTGTATGCAGGATAACAAGTTCCAAGCTTCGATATGAAGAATCGATGAAATGAAGCTAGTGAAATGTTATGTGTTTATGTGAAAATTTGGTGAAAGGTCCAGTGATATGGCAGTAACGGGGTGAACAGATTACTATGAACATTAAAATGGTATAAAATACCGACAGGTTGTTAGGTAAGACACATATGCAACAGTTAGGTATCTTTATTATGAAACGTTTCGCCTACACAGTAGGCTTCTTCAGTCAAGTACAGAAAAGTTGATAGAAGCAGAAGATACTTGAAGAGATTGCTGGTTTACTGGCATGAAGGGTAGGGTATGGCACGGGTTCCATGCTGCATCTGCGCTACTAGCGGTGTCGAGTCCTCTTGGGCGCGGAGGGAGATTTCTGGCCCTTTCATTCCTCCTAGGAACTATCCCTCCCCGGTCCCCCCTTTTTTTTTCTTTTTTTTATTTTTATTTTCTTTTCTTCTTTCTTTTTTTTTCTTAAAAACAAAAAGAAAGAAGTAACCTAACCATGGCAGCCCTAGTCCATGAACCTGGTACCCCCGGGCCCCTTCTTGATACCGCACCCCGTTCTGACCCCGCCTCGTCTTTGGACCACTCTTCAGACATTCCTCATGCCTCTGTACCTATTGCCGGTGCTGTTTCCTCACCCGCTTCAGGTACTGAGGCCTCGACTGACTCCTTCGATTTATCAGACCTTCGCTCTCCTCTGACTATGCTTCCGGCCTCTCCCTCTACGGTGCGGCAATTTTCAAATCGCCGACCCGTTCCACGTCGGACCAACTCTGGTCCCACGCCTAAACGTCAACGACAATTACCTGCTGATGATACTTCTCCACCTTCACCTTCTCGTTCTTCTCAGAAACGATCGACACGTCCTTCACTACCTTTCCACGCTCAGTTTCAGACTGAACAGTGGACTAAATTCTTCACTTTACGACCAACTTCCTCTACTGCCTATCTTTCTGACCATAGTATTGGCAAGGCACTCCTACGCCATGTTGGTAAAGATATTTCTTTTCATGCTCTTAAGAGCGGTACGCGCATCATTACCGTACAGAATGCTACCCAGGCTCGTGAGCTCTCTCGTCTTTCCCATATAGATACTGTTCCTGTCACCCTTGAAAAACATCATTCCCTCAATTCTTGTAGTGGTACCGTTATTCTGCCCCATACCATAGTTCAACAAAATTTCCAGACATGTGGCACCGACATTCTAGAACAGCTGGAACTCCAAGATCTCCCAATCCTCAAGGTAGACACTTACGTTCTTCCTGCCCGTGGGCGGAGACGATACCCTAGCAATGTGGCTCGTTTAACTTTTGACAGCCGAGAACTCCCATCCTCCGTTTATATAGCAGGACATCGGTTACAAGTTCGAAAGGTGATCCCTACACCACAACAGTGTAGAAATTGCTGGCGATTTGGCCATCCAGCGAAATATTGCAGATCTATCGCCGAATGCCCAGTCTGTGGTGCCGATGACCATTCTAATACGTCTTGCAATCGATCTCCCTCTTGCCTTAACTGTCATGAGGCTCACCCTTCGTACTCTCGCCGTTGTCAGGTCTATTTAAACGAGCGGGAAATCCGTTACCTCAAAGAGACAGAAGGTCTCCCTTATGCCATGGCAGTTTCTCATCTCCGCCTCCAAGGGAGACTCCCACGTGTTTCTTATTCCCGTGTTTCAAAACGTCCCCCCACTTCTGGTATCCCATCTTCTACACCCACCTCTGTGGTTACCTCTCCCATAATCACTCCTGTATCTAATCCTTTTGCTGTCCTCGGCTCAGACGTCCCTACTTCAACGCCTCAGTCTAATCTCGCTTCTTCGAGTTCTCTCTTACAAGCCTCAGTATCGACGAGACCTCGTACGACACCTCTTCCCAATCGTCCCTCTACTTCTCAAAAGTCAAAAAAAGGTCCGGTAACACCTCCTACCCATCTTCCACCTCCTCATTTTACCCTCCCTGTCTCTGTCCCTAGTTCTTCCCCTCTCACTGGCTCAGTTACAAGTGCAGAGGTTCACCCTCCTCCTCGTAATGTACCTTCCTCCCCTGTTCCCTCCCAAGTTTCTTCCTCTTCTGCCACCTCCCAGGTTCCTGTCTCTTCTGTCCCCTGCCACGCTTCTCCAGTTCCCTCCACCCTTTCGCCCCCCCCTACCTTGGTACAGTCCAATACAGTTCCAATCTTTACTCATCCTCCCCCTACCATTCCCAATATTGTCTCCCATACGACATCTCTGAATTCCGAAACACTTGAAGCAATCTCTGAATATATTGCAGAGACCAAACCATCAATGGACACTGATCCACCTTCCGCTCTTTCTCTCTCCTCTGCTCCATCTGCGCAACTCCTTTCTTCACAGCGCACCGTTCCTTCGCTGCTTGAACATTTTCCACTGCCTCCGCATGTGGACTTTTCTAACCCTTCTAGTCCGTAGGAACCCTTACCTGCGGATTTCAAGTATCTTTATCATTGCCAATCATGGCCTTTTTACAGTGGAATATACGCGGCCTCAGGGGTAATCGGGGTGAGCTTCAGATGTTACTCTCCCAGTTTGCCCCTGTTGGTGTTTGCTTACAGGAACCAAAATTACACTCTGCTGTTATTTCTCACATCTCAGGCTATAATTTATTGTATTCTTCAGATCCTTTTCCTGATGGGACCTTTAATGAAAGTGCCCTTCTTCTCCGCACTGATATTCCGTACCATCAGCTATTTGTTCATACTTCGCTGCATTACACAGCAGCCCGTATCCACTTACATAGGTGGTATACGCTCTGTTCTTTATATCTCTCTCCTTCTCGGGCATTATCTATTCCGGATTTTGCCTTCCTTGTTTCGTCATTACCGCCACCGATTCTGTTACTTGGTGATTTTAATGCCCACCATTTCCTCTGGGGAGGGTCTCACTGTGATTCCCGTGGAATTCAGTTAGAGGCTTTTCTTGCCACCCACCCCCTCCATGTTTTAAATACAGGTACTCACACCCATTTTGATCCTCGGACTCATACTCTCTCTTGCATCGATCTCTCAGTTTGCTCTTCCTCCGCCGCATTAGACTTTACTTGGTCTGTTCTCCCGGACTTACATGACAGTGATCATTTCCCAATCATTCTTACTTCCCCTTCATATTCGCCACCTCTTCGCACCCCACGCTGGCAATTTAATCGGGCAAATTGGAACCTTTACTCACACCTGACTGTTTTTAAAGAGGTTCCTTCTTCGTCCTCCATCGATGAGCTTTTACACCTCTTCTCGTCCTCCGTTTTCACCGCAGCTTCTCATTCTATACCCCAAACTTCGGGCAGGCATTCTCAGAAATGCGTGCCTTGGTGGTCTCCTGCTTGTGCTCGTGCAGTACGTTTGAAACGCGCTGCATGGGGCAGGTACCGGTACAATAGAACCACAGAGCGACTCCTTGATTTTAAACAGAAGCGTGCGATCGCTCGCCGTGTCATCCGTGACGCTAAACGCACTTGCTGGCGAGATTATGTCTCCACCATCACCTCTGCTTCCTCTATGAGTGCAGTCTGGAAAAAAGTACGAAAACTGAGTGGTAAATATTCTCCTGACCCGGCTCCTGTTCTGCGGGTTGCCGGTGTTGATATAGCAAACCCACTAGATGTTGCCAATGAAATTGGCAATCATCTGGTCCGTATTTCTCAGGGACTCCATCTATGCCCCTCATTTCTTTCCTCAAAGTCTGCCAGAGAGTTAGCACCCTTGGACTTTTCTTCTCTCAGAGAAGAACAGTATAATGTGCCTTTTACACTTCAAGAACTGGAGGCAACACTCTCAGCTTGTCGATCATCGGCAGCTGGGCCCGACGACATTCATATTCGTATGCTACAACATTTACATCAGTCAGCCCTTGCAGTCCTATTACGCCTTTACAATCTTATTTGGTCACAAGGAGTTCTTCCACAGCTGTGGAAATCCGCCATTGTTCTCCCTTTCCGCAAACCAGGCACTACGGGACATGAAACCTCCCACTATCGTCCCATTGCTCTTACCAGTGCAGTTTGCAAAGTAATGGAACGTCTAGTAAATAGACGTTTAGTGTGGTATTTAGAGACACACAACAGTCTCTCCACTCGTCAATATGGCTTTCGTAAGGGACGTTCTACCATAGACCCCTTACTGCGCTTGGATACGTATGTTCGTAATGCCTTTGCGAATAACCACTCAGTTATTGCCATATTTTTTGACCTTGAGAAGGCATATGACACAACTTGGAGGTATAATATTTTAGCCCAAGCCCACTCCTTAGGCCTTCGAGGCAATCTACCATCCTTCCTTAAGAACTTTTTAACTGACAGGCATTTCCGTGTTCGGGTTAATAATGTGCTCTCCCCGGACTTTGTCCAAGCTGAAGGTGTCCCCCAGGGATGTGTTCTGAGCACAACACTTTTTCTCCTTGCTATTAATGATTTGGCCTCTAGTCTTCCATCAAATATTTGGTCATCACTCTATGTTGATGACTTCGCTATTGCCTGTGCAGGCGCTGACTGTCACCTCCTTACAGTTTCTCTCCAGCATGCAGTCGACCGTGTTTCCAATTGGGCCACCACACATGGGTTTAAATTTTCCAGCACTAAAACCCACCAAATCACTTTCACTAGACGCTCTGTCATCTCTGATCATCCTTTGTACCTCTATGGCTCACGTATCCCTGAACGTGATACAGTCAAGTTTCTGGGCCTCCTCTTTGATCGTAGGTTATCCTGGAAACCTCACATTACCTCTCTGAAGGCAACTTGTCACAGCCGGCTGAACCTTCTTAAAACCCTTGCTCATCTTTCGTGGGGAGCTGATCGTCGAACCCTCCTTCACCTACATTCCACCCTTATTTTATCGAAACTTGATTATGGTGACCAGATCTATTCAGCGGCATCTCCTGCTACTCTCTCTAGCCTTAACCCCATTCATCACCAAGGATTACGTTTATGCCTTGGTGCTTTTCGCTCTTCCCCTGTCGAAAGCCTCTATGCAGAAGCGAACGTTCCATCCTTATCCGATCGCCGTGATGCCCATTGCCTGCGCTACTATGTACGCTCTCATGATCTCCGCAATCCTTCCATTTATAGAATGGTCACTGATATTAGTAGACATTCTTTATTTGTTCGCCGCCCCTGCTTACTCCGTCCCTTCTCTCTTCGCCTTCATTCGCTCTTGTCTTCTCTTCAACTACCACCTTTCTATGTACATGTAGCATCTCACTTTTCCCTACCCCCCTGGGAAGTTCCAGCTGTTCGAGTCTGTTCTTTCTCCCTCCCTTGCTCGAAAGCCCAACTGTCTACGGTCGCTTCCCGCTCTCTTTTTCTTGACCACTTTCACTCTCATTCTCATGCCATTGCTGTGTACACAGATGGCTCTAAGTCTTCTGACGGCGTAGGATTCGCAGCAGTGTTTCCGGACAGCGTCGTACAAGGGCATTTACTATCTTCAGCTAGTATTTTTACTGCTGAATTATATGCCATCCTTACAGCACTTATCCGTATTGCATCTATGCCTGTGTCATCATTTGTGGTTGTCTCAGACTCCCTTAGTGCTTTACAGGCTATACAAAAATTTGATACACCTCACCCCTTAGTCCTCCGTATCCAACTTTGGCTACGCCGCATCTTTACTAAGCATAAAGATATTGTTTTTTGTTGGGTCCCTGGTCATGTTGACGTACAGGGCAATGAACAGGCAGACACTGCTGCGCGGTCAGCAGTACATGACCTACCAGTTTCTTATAGAGGTATTCCATGTACGGACTATTTTGCTGTAATATCTTCCCACCTTCACACCCGTTGGCAACAACGTTGGTCTACTATGCTCGGCAACAAACTTCAGTCTATTAAACCGAGTATAGGTTACTGGCCGTCTTCTTATCACCAGTGTCGAGGTTGGGAGACTACTCTCTCCCGTCTTCGCATTGGCCATACTCGTCTTACTCATGGATATCTCATGGAGAGGCGTCTTGCTCCTCTCTGTGAGAATTGCCAAGCTCCATTATCAGTCAGCCACATTCTGTTGGACTGCCCACTTTATCAACGAGCACGCAGAATTTACCTCTGTCGTCGTCTTCGCCCCGCTGCTCTCTCTTTACCTTCCCTTCTCGCTGATGGACCCACCTTTCATCCGGACTCTCTCATTGACTTTTTGACAACGACTGACTTACTTCACAAATTCTGATACTTTCAGCCCTTTCTACTTGTATCTCTTGCTACCCTCTACCCCCGTACTATCCCCTGCCCCGCTGTTTTCTGTAACCTGCTGATCATCTGTATTCTACAGTCGTTACAGTATTTCTGAGTCTTTTCAATCTTATTTGGACATGAGGGGTTCTCCCTCAACAATGGAAATGTGTGACTGTATTACCGTTTCGCAAACCAGGCACCTCGGGGTTTGATACCTCTCACTATCGTCCCATTGCTCTGACCGGTGTAGTCTGCAAAGTGATGGAACAGTTGGTGAATAGACGTTTGATATGATATTTGGAGACTCACGATAGTCTTTCACCTCAACAATGTGGCTTTCGCAAGGGCCGCTCTACTTTGGAACCATTGCTTCACTTAGATACGTATGTGCGAAATGCCTTCGCTAATAAACACACTATCCAAGCAATCTTTTTGATCTCGAGAAGGCATATGACATCACTTGGAAGTATAACGTCTTAGCCCACGCCACTCCTTAGGTCTCTGTGGTAATCTACCAGCCTTCCTTGCTGCTTTCTTATCTACCTGACATTTTCGTGTCCGTTTTGGCGCCTCGCTTTCCTCAGACTTTTTTCAGGCTGAGGGAGTCCCACAAGGTTGTGTTCTCAGCACTACCTTTTTTCTCTTGGCTATAAATGGCCTACCTTCCGTTCTTCCATCGCATATTTGGTCGTCATTTTATGTGGATTACTTCGCTATAGCTTACGGATTGACTGGGTTTTCCACTGGGCCACTTCTCATGGATTTAAATTTTCTAGTACGAAAACCCTTTTCATTACCTTCACTAGACGTCCTCTTGTCCCAGATATTCCATGGTATTTACACGGTTCACATATCCCGGAATGTGATACGGTCAAGTTTCTTGGCTATCTCTTCGATCGCCGGTTGACTTGGAAACCTCACATTTCCTCTTAGAAAGCAGCTTGCCATGGTCAGCTGAATCTCCTTAAAATTCTAGCGCATCGCTCATGGGGAGCAGATCCCCGGACTCTCCTTCAATTGCATTCCACCCTAGTCTTGTCCAAGCTGGATTTTGGCGACCAAGTCTATTCTGCGGCTTGTCCTACAACTCTAAGTTAGATCCTCTTCATCATCAGGGTCTACGTTTATGCCTTGGTGCCTTTCGTTCATCTTCTGTTGAAAGTTTCTATGCAGAGGCGAATGTTCCTTCCTTAGCTGATCGCCGTGATACTCAATGCCTTTGTTACTTTCTTCGCCCTCATGACCTTCCTTCTACGTAGAGGTTGGTCTCAGATGTTACTAGATGCCCATTATTTGTTTGGCACCCCCTGCTTACTCCGATCGTTTCCTCTTCGTCTTCACTCCGGTCTTCTCTCCAGTTGCCTTCCTTGTATGTTCATTTAGCATCCGCCTTTCCCTTCCTTCTGGGGAGGTTCCGACGGTTCGTGTGTTCTCCGCTACTGCGATGCGCCAAAGCTCTCCTACCTATGACTGCTTCTCGCTCTCTCTTTCTTGATCACTTACGGTGGCATGCTCATACCGTCGCTGCTTACAGATGATTCTAAATCTTCTGACGGTGTTGGGATCGCGGCTGTTCCCTGACGATGTCATCCAAGGTCATTTGTTAGACTAAGTATTTTTTATCGCCGAGTTGTATGCCGTCCTCATAGTGCTTCTCCGTATTACATGTTTCCTTCGGCGTTTGTGATCATTTTGCATAACCTCAGCGCTTTACAGTCCATTAAACAACTTGATTTCCCTCATCCATTGGTCTTCCATATTCAACTTTGGTTTCACCGTGTAGCTAGCAAAAACAAACACGTCATTTTCTGTTGGATCCCTGGACACGTTGATGTGCAGGGCAATGAACATGCGGACGCTTCCGCGCGGTTTGTGCATAATCTTCTGATTTCCTATGGAGGTATTCCGTTCAGGGATTATTTTACCGTCATCTTTGCCCGTTTTCGGGGCCGTTGACAACAAGGTGGTCAGACATGTATCATAAATTACACTCTTTTAAACTGCTTTTGGGTTTGTGGCCATCTTCTTACCACTGTTGCCGTACTAGGAAGACTGCACTCTCCCGTCTCTGCATCGTGCATACTCGCCTATCAATTGGGTATCTGGTGGAGCGACACCCTATTCCTCTCTGAGGTTTGTCTGGTCCCTATTTATGTTCTTCACTTTCATGTGGATTGTCCGGTTTACCAGCGAGTTCGCAGGATTTACCTCCGCCGACGCCCTATCACTCTTACCTTATCTTCCTATCTTGCAGACGGTCCTGCCTTTGACTTACGGTCACTTTTTGACTTTTTGCCAGCAACTACTTTTTACGAACGTTGACAGCCCCCTTTTCTCCCCTCACCTCTGATCCCCTCTCCACCTAGCTGTTTATAGCCCTGGCACTATTTTCTGCCCCCAGCGCTGCATGACCCTTGTCGGTTTAGCGCTTTATTTGTAATATAGATAATGGATGTTCAATGATGTAAGCAAGAAATGGCTAGCAATTAAATTGGAAGCAACATTGGTGGAGAACACACAAAATCCTCCCAAAGAAGAAAGATTTTGTAATAAAAATATGCAGGAAAGTGCCTGAAAAGTGGATTTTTTTAGGCAAGGCATATAAATCCAGAGAATATTGTAGTTGGGATAAATAAGAGTGTGAGAGTAAGATTTTAGGAAGTACAGGATTTATAGATAGGACTTAATTAAGGTGAAGTGAATCAAATTAAGAATCTTGTAGATGAGTAAAGTGGTGAATTCGTTGTGAGTGAAGCCACTGTTTTATAATTTTCGATCTATATTTTTCAATAAAAGAAGTAATTTTTCCCCCTGCAGACGAAATAAGAGTCTCATAGTCGCTCTGTACAGTGGAAAACAGTGTTCTTCTTGTGAGCGGCGATTTAAGCCTGAACAAGTACTTCAGTATTCGCAACACTTGGATTGGCATTTCCGATACAACAAACGTCAGAGAAAGTCGACCAGCGAACCATACTCTCGCATGTTCTACTTATCAACTGAAGACTGGTTGATGTTTGAAGAAATTGATGATGGTGATAACAAAGGTAAGTCATTATCATCATTTGTAAGTGAAATAAGATTGTGTGTTTCGTACAACTGGTTTATATAACTTAGTATGAGAGGCCATGTGAATGTTCGATACAGATGTTTTCTTACAGTAAAAATTAGATTCTTTTACCTCATGCACAAGAGATAGTTACTGAGTATGTCTGATTTTTTCATTCTCTGATTAAGACATAATGCTGCCAATAGATTTTTCTGACTCTTCATCCTTAAAACTAAAGACATTATACAGAAGTGATTTTGAGCTATCATCTGGCAGGGAGGTTTAGAAAATGGTCTTTCTCAAACTAACAAAGTCTGAATAACAAAAATTGATGGAAGATATTTCATCATCACTTGTTGATTAAATCTCCTACAAATTACATACTTTGTGAAGAAAATTATTTGAAAAGATTGTGTGAAGACAGTGGATACACGTTCTGTACAGGCAAGATAGTCGAGGTGTGTACTGCAGTAAATTGACTTAAAAAAAAATATTCTTTGTCATTAACGCTGAATTAAAATATCTTCTATTAACAGTACCAATTGTGTTTGAACTGGAGGACCTGAATGCAACCATACCAGAAGAGGAAGCTGAGAAACCAAGTGTAGCTGTGTCTCCAGACTCGACTTCAGGAGTGTGTCCCGTCTGCCAGGAAGCTTTTTCCCAGTTCTTCCATCAGGAAGCTGAAGAATGGCGATATGAAAATGTTAAACGTGTTGACGGTGCCAACTTTCACCCGGACTGTTACCAAGATATGCTTGTGGTAAGTCAAAACTACACTTGCATATATTATTTACATTCATTACTTTTGGACACTAAAACCACAAAACGAGATAGAAGGGGCAGATTTAATATGCCTTACAGAATGTCTGGAAGTGTTGTTTCTTAAAGACTTGGTACTTTGACACTTCTGTCCTACTTAAATTGTTCTTAATTAACACTACTCACACTTAATGTAAACAAACTAAATAATGTGGAACATAGTCTCAATGAGTACCTTTAAACATTCAGTTTATTCTAAAAGTAAAAAAAAAAAGTGTACACATTAATCGACTACTTCAGTTGCTTCCTGAAGGATGGACGACCACCACAGATGCTGCAGAGATGGGATTTAAAGTTTTTTCATGGAGGCCTCTTCAATGGGGGCTCCTTGTTGTGGTGAAGAGGCTCTTGGTCTGTGGAATTAGACCTGTCGGTCTCCTTCCTAAGACTGAACCTAATTACCCCCAATCCCCCCTTCCCTATCCCATCCTCCCCATCCTCCACTTTTTCCTTTACTCCTCCTCCTCCCCACCCCTCCCTTTTGCCCTTCCTTTTTGGCCTTTGGGATTTTTTCCCACAAGCACGCTAATTCCTAGGTAGGGGAAAGGGAACCGGGGTCCATCCCATTCCATTGAGGTTCTTGGCGGTGGCGTAGTTTGCCGTGGAATCTGGATTGCCTGGGGATATCGTGATCCCTCTCCGGTATACCGGAGGGTGGCTTTGGGTGTGTCTCGGGTGACGGGTGTATCTCTGGAAGCCACCTTTCAGATTCCAGGGGAGGTGGCCAAAGGAGGCATGCTTTGTGGTGGATATCCGGCCGCCCTCTCTTTTGTCCACCGAGGTAGCTCGGCAGATGTGAGGCTGCTATCCCGGATTGCTGGTTTACTGGCATGATGGGTAGGGTATGGCACGGGTTCCATGCTGCATCTGCGCTACTTGCGGTACTGAGGTCCTCTTGGGCGCAGAGGGAGATTTCTGGCCCTTTCAATCCTCCTAGGAGCTATCCCTCCCCGGTCCCCCCTTTTTTTTATTCTTTTTATATTTTTATTTTCTTGTATCTTTTTTTTTCTTAAAAACAAAAAGAAATAAGTAACCTAATCATGGAAGCCCTAGTCCATGAACCTGCTACCCCCAGGCGTCTTGATACAGCACCCCGTTCTGACCCCGCCTAGTCTTTGGACCACTCTTCGGACACTCCTCGTGCCTCTGTACCTCTTGCCGGTGCTATTTCCTCACCCGCTTCAGGTACTGAGGTCTCGACCGACTCCGTCGATTTATCTGACCTCCACTCTCCTTTGACTATGCTTCCAGCCTCTCCCTCTATGATGCAGCAATTTTCGAATTGCCGGCCCGTTCCACATCGGACCAACTCTGGTCCACGCCTAAACGCCAACGACAATTACCCACTGATGATACTTCTCCACCTTCTCGTTCTTCTCAGAAAAGATCGACAAGTCCTGCACCCCCTTTCCACTCTGTTTCAGACTGCACAATGGACTAAATTCTTCACTTTACGACCGACTTCCTCTACTGCCTATCTTTCCAACCACAGTATTGGCAAGGCACTCCTACGCCATGTTGGTAAAGATATTTCTTTTCATGCTCTTAAGAGTGGTACACGCATCATCACTGTACAGAATGCTACCCAAGCTCATGATCTTTTTCTTTCCCATATCGATACTGTTCCTGACACTATTGAAAAACATCATTCCCTCAATTCTTGTAGTGGTACCATCATTCTGCCCCATACCATAGTTCAACGAAATTTCCAGACATGTGGCAATAACATTCTTGAACAGCTGGAACTCCAAGATCTCCCAATCCTCAAGGTAGACACTTATGTTCTTCCTGCATGCGGGCGGAGACGATACCCTAGCAATGTGGCTCGTTTAACTTTTGACAGCCGTGAACTCCCATCCTCAGTTTGTGTAGCAGGACATCGGTTACAAGTTTGAAAGGTGATCCCTACACCGCAACAGTGTAGAAATTGCTGGCGATTTGGCCATCCAGCAAAATATTGCAGATCTATAGCCGAGTGCCCAGTCTGTGGTGCCGATGACCATTCTAATATGTCTTGCAATCGACCTCCCTCTCGCCTTAATTGTCATGAGGCTCACCCTTCGTACTGTCGCCATTGCCAAGTCTACTTAAATGAGCGGGAAATCCGTTACCTCAAAGAGGCAGAAGGTCTCCCTTATGTCATGGCAGTTTCTCATCTCTGCCTCCAAGGGAGACTACCTCGTGTTTCTTATTCCCGCGTTTCAAAACGTCCCCCCACTTCTGGGGTCCCATCTTCTGCAGCCTCCTCTGTGGTTACCTCTCCAACAGTCACTACTGTATCTAATTCTTTTGTTGTCCAAGGCTCAGACGTCTCTACTTCAACGACTCGGTCTGTTCTCGCTTCGTGTTCTCCCTCACAAGCTTCAGTATCGACGAGATCTCGTACGACGACACCTCCCAATCGTCCCTCTACTTCTCAGAAGTCAAAAAGAGGTCCTTTAACCCCTCCTTCCCTTCATCCACCTCCTCATTTTACCTTCCCTGTCTCTGTACCTGGTTCTTCCCCTCTCACTGGCTCTGTTACAAGTATAGAGGTTCACCCTCCTCCTCGTACTGTACCTTCCTCCCCTGTTCCCTCCCAAGTTTCTTCCCAAGTTTCTTCCTCTTCTGCCACCTCCCAGGTTTCTGCCTCTTCTGTCCCCTTCCACGCTTCTTCTCCAGTTCCCTCCCCCCTTTCGCCCTTCCCCCTACCTTGGTACAGTCCATTACAGTTCCAGTCTTTACTCATCCTCCCTCTACCATCTCCAATATTGTCTCCCATACGACGTCTCTGAATTCCGAAACACTTGAAGCAATCTCTGAATAAATTGCAGAGACCAAACCATCAATGGACACTGATCCACCCTCTGTTCCTTCTCTCTCCTCTCCTCCATCTGCGCAACTCCTTTCTTCAGAGTGCACCGTTCCTTCGCTGCTTGAACGTTTTCTGCTGCCTCCGCATGTGGACTTCTTTATCCCCTCTAGTCCATAGGAACCCCTACCTGCATATTTCAGGTATCTTTATCATTGCCAATCATGGCCTATTTACAGTGGAATATACGCGGCCTCAGGGAAAATCGGGGTGAGCTTCAGATGTTACTCTCCCAGTTTTCCCATGTTGGTGTTTGCTTACAGGAACCAAAATTACTCTGCTGTTATCTCTCCCATCTCAGGCTATAATTTATTGTATTCTTCAGATCCTTTTCCTGATGGGACCTTTAATGAAAGTGCCCTTCTCCTACGCGCTGATATTCCGTACCATCAGCTATTTGTTTGTACTTCGCTGCATTGCACAGTAGCCCGTATCCACTTGCATAGGTGGTATAAGCTCTGTTCTTTATATCTCTCTCCTTCTCGGGCATTATCTATTCCGGATATTGCCTTTCTTGTTTCGTCATTACCGCCACCGCTTCTGTTACTTGGAGATTTTAATACCCATCATTTCCTCTGGAGGGGTCTCACTGATTCCCGTGGCATTCAGTTAGAGGGTTTTTTTTGCTACCAACCCCCTCCATGTTTTAAATACAGGTACTCGCACCCATTTTGATCCTCGGACTCACTCTCTTGCATTGATCTCTCAGTCTGCTCTTCCTCCGATGCATTAGACTTCACCTGGTCTGTTCTCCCGGATTTACATGACAGCCATCATTTCCCAATCATTCTTACTTTCCCTTCATATTCACCACCTCTTCGTATCCCACGCTGGCAATTTGATCAAGCAAATTGGAACCTTTACTCACATCTAACTGTTTTTAGTGAGGTTCCTTCTTCATCCTCCATTGATGAGCTTTTACACCTCTTTTCGTCCTCTGTTTTAACCGCAGCTTCTCATTCTATACTTCAAACTTCGGGCAGGCATTCTCAGAAATGCGTGCCTTGGTGGTCTCCTGCTTGCACTCGTGCATTACATTTGATACGCGCTGCATGGGGCAGGTACCAGTACAATAGAACCACGGAGAGACTTCTTGATTTTAAGCAGAAGCGTGCGATCGCTCGCCATGTCATCCGTGAAGCTAAACGCACTTGCTGGAGAGATTGTCTCCACCATCACCTATGCTTCCTCTATTAGTGCAGTCTGGAAAAAAGTACGAAAACTGAGTGGTAAATATTCTCCTGACCCGGCTCCTGTTCTGCGGGTTGCCGGTGTTGATATAGCAAACCCACTAGATGATGCCAATGAAATTTGCAATCATCTGGTCTGTATTTCTCAGGGGCTCCATCTATGCCCCTCGTTTCTTTCCTCAAAGTCTGCCAGAGAGTTAGCACCCTTGGACTTTCCTTCTCTCAGAGAAGAACAGTATAATGTGCCTTTTACACTTCAAGAACTTGAGGCAACACTCTCAGCTTGCCGATCATCGGCAGCTGGGCCCGACGACATTCATATTCGTATGCTACAACATTTACATCAGTCAGCCCTTGCAGTCCTATTACGCCTTTTCAATCTTATTTGGTCACAAGGAGTTCTTCCACAGCCGTGGAAATCTGCCATTGTTCTCCCTATCCACAAACCAGGCACTACGGGACATGAAACCTCCCACTATCGTCCCATTGCTCTTACCAATGCAGTTTGCAAAGTAATGGAACGCCTGGTAAATAGACGTTTAGTGTGGTATTTAGAGAGAGACAACAGTCTCTCCACTCGTCAATATGGCTTTCGTAAGGGACATTCTACCATAGACCCCTTACTACGCTTGGATACGTATGTTCGTAATGCTTTTGCGAATAACCACTCGGTTATTGCCATATTTTTTGACCTTGAGAAGGCACATGACACAACTTGGAGGTATAATATTTTGGCCCAAGCCCACTCCTTAGGCCTCCGAGGCAATCTACCATCCTTCCTTAAGAACTTTTTAACTGACAGGCATTTACGTGTTCGGGTTAATAATGTGCTCTCCCAGGACTTTATCCAAGCTGAAGGTGTCCCCCAGGGATGTGTTCTGAGCACAACACTTTTTCTCCTTGCTATAAATGATTTGGCCTCTAATCTTCCATCAAATATTTTGGTCATTGATGACTTTGCTATTGCCTGTGCAGGCGCTGACTGTCACCTCATTACAGTTTCTCTCCAGCATGCGGTCGACCGTGTTTCCAATTGGGTCACCACACATGGGTTTAAATTTTCCAGCACCAAAACTCGCCAAATTACTTTCACTAGATGCTCTGTCATCTCCGATCATCCTTTGTACCTCTATGGCTCCCGTATCCCTGAACGTGATAGTCAGGTTTCCGGGCCTCCTCTTTGACCGTAGGTTATCCTGGAAACCTCACATTACCTCTCTGAAGGCAACTTGTCACAGCCAGCTGAACCTTCTTAAAACTCTTGCTCATCTTTCATGTGAAGCTGATCGTCGCACTTTCCTTCGCCTACATTCCACCCTCATTTTATCGAAACTTGATTATGGTGACCAGATCTATTCAGCGGCCTCTCCTGCTACTCTCTCTAGCCTTAACCCCATTCATCACCAAGGATTACGTTTATGCCTTGGTGCTTTTTGCTCTTCCCGTGTTGAGAGCCTCTATGCAGAGCGAACGTTCCATCCTTATCTGATCGCCGTGATGCCCATTGCCTTCTCTACTATGTACGCTCTCATGATCTCCGCAATCCGTCCATTTATAGAATGGTCACTGATATTAGTAGACATTATTTGTTCGCTGCCCCTGTTTACTCCGTCCATTCTCTCTTCGCCTACATTCGCTCTTGTCTTCTCTTCAATTACCACCTTTCTATGTTAATGTAGCATCTCACTTTTCCCTACCCCCCTGGGAAGTTCCAGCTGTTCGAGTCTGTTCTTTTTCTCCCTTGCTAGAAAGCCCAACTGCCTACAGTCGCTTCCCGCTCTCTTTTTCTTAACCACTTCCACTCTCATTCTCATGCCATTGCAGTGTACACAGATGGCTCTAAGTCTTCTGAGGGCATAGGATTCGCAGCAGTGTTTCCGGACAGCGTCGTACGAGGGCATTCACTATCCATTCTTGCAGCACTTATCCTTATTGCATCTATGCCTGTGTCATCATTTGTGGTTGTCTCAGACTCCCTTAGTGCTTTACAGCTATACAGAAATTTGATACTCCTCACCCCTTAGTCCTCCGCATCCAACTTTGGGTACTCCGCATCTTTACCAAGCATAAAGATATTGTTTTTTGTTGGGTTCCTGGTCATGTTGACGTACAGGGCAATGAACAGGCAGACACTGCTGCGCGGTCAGCAGTACATGACCTACCAGTTTCATATAGAGGTATTCCATTTAAGGACTATTTTGCTGGAATAGCTACCCACCTTCACACCTGTTGGCAACAACCTTGGTCTACTATGCTCTGTAACAAACTTCAATCTATTAAACCGAGTATAGGTTACTGGCCGTCTTCTTGTCACCAGTGTTGAGGTTGGGAGACTACTCTCTCCCATCTTTGCATTGGCCATACTCGTCTTACTCATGGATATCTCATGGAGAGGCGCCCTGCTCCTCTTTGTGAGAATTGTCAGGTTCCATTATCAGTCAGCCACATTCTGTTGGACTGCCCACTTTATCAACGAGCACGCAGAATTTACCTCCGTCGTCGTCTTCGCTCCGCTGCTCTCTCTTTACCTTCCCTTCTCGCTGATGGACCCACCTTTCATCCGGACTCTCTCATTGACTTTTTGACAACAGACTGACTGACTTCACAAACTCTGATGCCTTCAGCCCTTTCTACCTCAATCTCTTGCTACCCTCTACCCCCGCACTATCCCCTGCCCCGCTGTTTTCTGTAACCTACTGATCATTCCTCCCCCCTTCTGCCGCCCAATACCCTCGCTTCCTTCCCTACCCTGCAGCGCTGTATAGCCGTTGTGGCTTAGCGCTTCTTTTTGATTATAATAATTTTCATGGAGGGAGAGAATTGACTTGAGAAGTGATCCCCAGACGCCTGTGACCACAGGCATTCATGGAGGAGAAGTCATCGGTTTAGGAGAAATATTCTTAACTGGTGAAGAGAGGCTGGGCATATTCAGCACTTTTATCTCTGACATAGTTTAATTTTGATTTCTATGATGGAAACTGATAATTTCCAGTCATAAATCAATATTTTAGTTTGAAAGTGAGTTTTAGGAGGACAATAAGATAAAAATATTATGGAATTCTTTATAATAATGAGTTTTTTTGGTCGGTTTTCTTCACCTTTCCATTTATACTGAGCTATGATCCTTAGGCTCAGCTCTTAACATATAATTACTTTATTTAAATTGTCATATTTACCTCTGAACTATATAGTCGGTTTATGCTGTTGCAATTTAACCCATTTATTTTTTATTACCTATTGTTACCCGATGTGTTGATAACATGAATGCAAAGTTTCCACTCATGTTAGCTAAAGTGTCTGACCTTGTAGTGATCATAATAACTTTTTTCTGTGACCTGTCCCTCTTAGTGTGTCAAAATTCGCTTGAAATTTTCCACTGTTTATCCACTTGTAAGATTCTCTCTCCAGATGAATATTATATTATTTCCTAAATCAAAGTCCTTTCAAATTACATAGCTTAGATTTTTTAATTATTTTTTCATGCCTTAAGAGTAAATTATTTTGAACTGGACAAATTCAATAATGAAAACTATTTCACTGAGCTATTGTTTGACCATCGTGAAGAACTATTGTTGAGACGACACAAAATGATCATCAATTTGGAACTAATGATACATAGCAATTATTTCTTTTTTTTTTTTTAGGGGGGGTCCATTAGGGGAACCTGAATACTTAAGCTTTAAGTTATCTGTGGCCTGGAGGCTAAAGTTCTCGCTTCACACATGGAGGGCCCGGATTCGATTCCCGGTGGGGTGGAAACATTTCTACGTGTTTCCTTACACCTGTTGTCATGTCCACCTAGCGCAAATAGGTACCTGGGTGTTAGTCGACTGGTGTGGGTCGCATCCTAAGGGACAAGATTGAGAACCCCAATGGAAATAACAGTCCTCGATGACGCACAAACTTTCTTGGGTTAGTCTGGGTGGCTAACCCTGCTGGGTTAAAAATCTCGGGCTGACAGTTCTTAGGTTTTTATAAAATTATTTTGACATGGTTTTAGTTATTTATTGGTTAAAGCTTTAATAAAGAAGCCCATTACATCATCCGGGAAAGAATCGTAATGTAATTGTACAATATAGATGGATAATAATGACATTGGTTTAAGAAAACACACGAGCAAATGTTTCTGTCCTGAGACCGAAGTGTTCAAGGTCCCGGGACCGAAACGATTTTTTTAATATATCCTAGTGTTTGCTCACGTGACGTTTTAAACCAATTTGTAGTTATCAGTGACCAAGGTTCATAAAATATCAGACATAACTGAAGTGTGCTGATAACTGAAAGTTGGGAATCTCCAAGATATCTTCTCAAAAGTCTATCAGCACTTAGTACATGTCTTAACTTGCAACTTAACCTTTGTCATTACCTAGGACTTACCTTCACGTATAATCTTTTTAATTATTTCTTCTCTGGCAGCATATTTCATTTTTTATTTTCTCACCAAAACTTCCAGTAACCTGAAAAGTGTAAATTATTACGAAAACTTACAAAGAGAAGGAAAGCAGCGCAGCGGGTTTGTTGGTAATGATTTTATTTCTGACTGAGGAAGATCAGCAGTTTGAGGTGGCCATCGTAGGTAACAACACAGCGGAAGCTGTCACTGTCAGTTCCAGTCACTGGAACTGACAGTGACACTCGACACGCGACACTCGACACGCAACACTCGACACGCAACACTCGACACGCAACACTCGACACGCAACACTCGACACGCAACACTCGACACGCAACACTCGACACGCAACACTCGACACGCAACACTCGACACGCAACACTCGACACGCAACACTCGACACGCAACACTCGACACGCAACACTCGACACGCAACACTCGACACGCAACACTCGACACGCAACACTCGACACGCAACACTCGACACGCAACACTCGACACGCAACACTCGACACGCAACACTCGACACGCAACACTCGACACGCAACACTCGACACGCAACGCTCGACACGCAACGCTCGACACGCAACGCTCGACACGCGACGCTCGACACGCGACGCTCGACACGCGACGCTCGACACGCGACGCTCGACACGCGACGCTCGACACGCGACGCTCGACACGCGACGCTCGACACGCGACGCTCGACACGCGACGCTCGACACGCGACGCTCGACACGCGACGCTCGACACGCGACGCTCGACACGCGACGCTCGACACGCGACGCTCGACACGCGACGCTCGACACGCGACGCTCGACACTCGACACGCGACACTCGACACGCGACACTCGACACGCGACACTCGACACGCGACACCAGAGCTAAGGGGAATGTCCTACGAAGAAGGTTAACGGAAATCGGCCTGACTACACTAGAGGACAGGAGAGTTAGGGGAGACATGATAACGACATACAACGTTCTGCGAGGAGTTGACAAGGTGAACAGAGACGAGATGTTCGAGTGATTGGACACAGAAACAAGGGATCACAACTGGAAGTTTGACTCAAATGAGTCAAAGGGATGTTAGAAAGTATTTCTTTAGTCATAGAGTTTTCAGGGAGTGGAATAAGATTAATAAGCTTTCTAAGGTTGTTTTTGAAAAAAATTATTAATTTTTACATTAAGATAAATGAAAAAAATATATATCTTTAAATGTATAAGAGAAAATTATAGGAAGGATCCTCTTTAAGGGTGGCTCCTTGTAGCCGTAAAGAGGCTGTTGGTCTTAGGAATTGGCTCTTTTAGTCTTCCTCAAACCAAACCTAATTACCTCCCAGTCCCCCCTTTCCCTATCCCATCCTCCCTTCTGGCATTACGGTTTCTAGGTAAGGGGAAGTGTGCCGGGGTGTATCCCACTCCGTGGGATACACCCCGGCACACTTCCCCTTGCTAACTTCCTGGATTTCCAGGAGGTGGGGCGGGGTGTCCTGCAGATGACGGGTGTATATCCGCAGGCTGCCTGTCGGTTCTGGGAGGTGACAGCTGCGGGAAGTACGTTTTATGGTGGGTATCTGACTGCCCTCTCTCTTGTCCGCCGAGGTGGCTCGGTAGATGTAAGGTTGCTATCCTGGAGCGCTGGTTTACCTGCGTGAAGGATAGGGTATAGCACAGGTTCCACGCTGCATCTACGCT
This sequence comes from Cherax quadricarinatus, assembly GCF_038502225.1. Taxonomy (NCBI): domain Eukaryota; kingdom Metazoa; phylum Arthropoda; class Malacostraca; order Decapoda; family Parastacidae; genus Cherax; species Cherax quadricarinatus. The sequence continues at coordinate 39,377,690 of NC_091316.1, read as the reverse complement.
GCTTGTGGTGTCGAGGTCCTCTTGGATAAGGGGAGGAAATTCCGGTCCTTTCATGCCTTCTGTAACTTTCCCTCCGCTGTCCCTCTTAATATATTTTTCTTTCTTTTTTTCTTAAAATAATAGTGAAGAAGTACCACAATCGTGGAGTCTTTGTTCTGTGACCCCCACTCCTCCTCCCAAGCCCCTTTTCATTATCGCATCTTGTTCTGACTTGACTTAGTTATTGGACCATTCTCCAGACTTTTCCCATACCCTTGTACCTTCTGCTGGTGATGCTTCGTCACCTGCTCCAGGTGCGGAGGTTCCACCCGTTTCTTCTAATGCCTCTTCCCCTTGCACGTTTTTAACTACGAATTTGGCTTGCCCAAATACAATGCGACGGTTTTCAGATCACCCGCCTGCCACAGGTCGGGCCAGCCCGCGGTCCTACACCTAAGCATTCTAGACAGTTTCCTTTGATTTCTGCTCATTCCACCCAGAAACGATCTACATGATATCCACTTCCTTTACATACCATGTTTACAAGTACACGGAGGACCAAATTCTTTTCCTTGTAACCGACGTCTCCTACTGATTATCTTTCAGACCACAGTGTCACTAAAGCTCTATTATGACATGTTGGTCAAAATGTATCCTTTTACGCTCTTCAGAGCGGAGTGTGCATTGTTACAGTTCAGAACGCAGACCAAGCTCATGATCTTTCCCATTTAACTTCTACTGATAAAATTCAAAAGCCTGATACTCTGTGACTATATTTTAGAGCAATTAGCCCTCTAGGACCTTCTGATTCTCAGAGTGGATATGTATGTCCTGCCCTCTCGCAGGCAGAGGTGCTTTCCCAGTAGCATCGTCTGCTTAACCAGAACATCGCCTAGGGATCCGTAAAGTGGTCCCTACATCCCCAACAGTGTCAAAATTGTTGGTGCATTGGACATTCAGCTAAATACTGCTGGTCTGTGGTGGAGTGCCTGGTCTACGGTGCCGCGAATCATGCCAATACATCTTGCAGTCTTCCACCCTCTTGTCTTAATTGCAGTGAAACTCTCCCTTCTTTTTCCTGCTGAGTCAGGTCTATCTTAATGAATGTGAAATTCATTGTCTTAAGGAGAATGAGGGCCTTAATTGTGCTATGGATGTCTCTCGGCTCTGCTTTCAGGGGAATCATCTTTGTGTTACTTATTCTCATGTAGCTAGGAGACCTCCACCCTTGGCAGTCATTCCTGCCTACCAGCTCCTCCAGTGCCATGTCTTCCAGAGTCACCCCCATCTATAATTCTTTCGCGGTTTAGCCCTCTGAACCCCCCCTCCCCCCACCTTACCTCTTCCTACATCAATTTCTTCATCTTCCTGCCTGCTAGTTTCTCAGTCTGCGAGGCCATACACGCCTGCACCTTCTTCCCGCCCATCACCTGCAGAGTTGAACCTGTCTCCTGAGCCAAGTCTCTTTACATTCCTCCGGTGCTTAAAATTTTTCAACAGTTCTCCTTTTCGGCCTCAGTGCCTAGTTCTCACCACTTTTCTAACTCTCACACGAAGGTGGAGGTTCACCCCTCCCTGTTTACCCCAGACTTTCTCCAGCCTCCTTCATCTCCCATTCCCCCCGTAGGTTTCTTTTGTCCCCACCGGTGCATCTCCAAGTTCATACTTCCTAATCTTCACTTGCTCTCCCTCAGCTGTCTCTGAAGTCATGGTATCGGCATCTTCTTTGTCCACTGAAACACTTTAAGCTATTTCTGACTAAACTGGGGAGACGAAACACTTGGTCACCGTTATGCCCCATAATGTGTCTTCTTATTTTTCACAACCTAGCAGCAATCTTTTCCTTTACAGTATTCTGATGCCTCCCTGATTACTCGCTTTCAGTTGCCTCCACACATTGACTTCACTGACTCTACTAGCCTGTAGATTTTATCGCTTCTCATTGTTGGAGTACCTAACTTTGTGAATGATTTATTTACAAAGGAATATTCGTGGCCTCAGGGGTAATCGAGGAGAGCTACTGGTATTGCTCTCCCAGTTTTCCCTAGTGTGTGTTTGGTAACAAGAGCCTGAAGTTCGTTCAGCTGTTATCTGTCCCATTTCGGGCTGTGCGCTGTTGCATTCTTCTGATCGCTTTCCTGATGAAAATTATAATGAGAGTGCCCTTCTTGTGCGTGTTCGTGTACCGTTTCAGCTGGTCTTTGCTCGTTCTTTGCTGCATTATACTACAGCCAATATTTATTTGAATAGTTTGCTCTCTACATCTGTCCCCTTCCCATGCATTCTGAATCCCAGATGTTGCATTCTTAATCTCTTCTCTGCTGCCGCCCGTCTTGCTGGGTGACTTAACGCTCATCATCATCTTTGTGGAGGGTCTCACTGTGACTCGTGGTGATCAGTTGGAGACTTATCACTTCTCATCCTCTTCACGTTTGAAACACGGGTGCTGCCACCCATTTTGACTATCATACTCATTCTCTTGCATTGATCTTTCTATCTGCTTCTCATCAATAGCATTGGATTATGCATTGTCTATTCTCCAGAATAGTGATCATTTTCCTATTCTTCTTTCTTCTACTATGTATTCCCCACCTCCTCAAAGCTCCCGCTGGCAATTTGGACGAGCGAATTTGGATTTATATCACTTTTTCTGAGGATCCTTCTTCCCCCTCAACTGAAGAGCTAGTGCACCAGTTTTCGATCTTAGTTTTGACTGCAGTGTCAAGTTCTATTCCTCAAACCTTAGGCAGGCATTCTTAGACATGCATGCCTTAGTGGTGTCCTGTGTGCGCCTGTGCAGTGCACTTGAAACGTGCTGCGCGACGCCGTTATTGACATAATTGGACCACAGATCGTCTTCTGGATTTTAAGCTGGCGAGGGCAGTCACTCACTGCATCATACGCGATGCTAAACGCACTTGTTGGCAAGACTACGTTTCTACTGTTACCTCAACTTTCCCTATGTGTGCGGTTTGGAAGATGGTATGGGAGATGTGTGGCAAGTACACTCCTGATTCAGCTCCCGTTTTGCGGGTTGCTGGTGTTCGTGTTACGGAACCTCTTGAAGTTGCCATGGAAATCGGGAACTATCTTGTCCGTGTCTCCCTAGAGCATCACCTCTGACTCACTCTACTAAGTCTGTGAGGTTTGTCGGGTCCCTATTTTGGTTAATCACTTTCTTATGAATGGTCCGGTTTATCAGCGAGATCGCAGGATTTACATCCACCAACGTCGCCGCCCTACCAATCTTACCTTATCTTACCTTCTTGTAGACGACTCTGCCTTTGACTTACGATCAATTTTTTTGAGTTTTTGTCAGCAAGTGCTTTACTATGCGAACTTTGACAGCCCTTTCCTCCTCTCACCTCTGATCCCCTCTCCACCTAGCTGATTATAGCCCTAGCAATGTTTTCTGCCCTGCATTGCTGCACGATCCTTGTAGGTTTAGCGCTTTATTTGATTATAATAATTAGAAAGGACTTTATTTTAAATGAGCTCTTGCTAATTGACCAATTTTACCTATTTCGGTACGACATGCATGTACAGTATGTGTGTGTCTCGCAGAATAGGTAAAAGTGCGATTTTGCCCTAAATAGCAAGGCTCTTCTTGCCGAATAAGGCAAGCGAAAATTTGTGCATGCAATAATTTCTCAAAAATCATTCTGAACTTAACGAAAAAACTATATTTCATTGTGTTTAATAAATTATTGTAAACTTATCTAAAATATATTTAGCTGGATTAGGCTAAATTTAATTATTATTATTATTATTAAAGATTCGCCGGTATTCTCCCGGCCCGGGCCTTTTCCAAGTGGTGGCCCGGCCTTGGCTCCCTCTTTAGGGAGTGTCTGAGACCTAAGTCTCCCATGGGAGGAGGCACAAGTACCTCCTCATCTTTGGGACCAACTGTCCCCAGGCCTAGCCACAAGCTAGGCCTCTCTGGTCTGCCATCCCCGCCCCAAGGGGGCAAGTGGGAATGACAGTCTTATGAGCTAAAGGCTCGGGCTCAGGCACCTACCCTACCCTAGAAGGGTTAGGCATGGTGTCGATGCTAAATTTAATTGCGCTTGTTATAATAAGGTTACGCAATTTTTTACGGTACTTTTAGTACAAAATTTTTATATTAACATAAATGAAAAAAAAAAATAAACGAATATGAGAAAATTTTAGTTAGGTTCGGAAGATTTTTGCGAAATTATTGCATATTAAAATTTTCACTTGCCTTATTCGGGAAGAAGTGTGTTGCTATTTAAGCCAAAATAGCAAGTTTTACCTATTCGGCACGACATTATATATGTTTATATTTAACTAAATTTAATGAACATTTGTCACTGTTCAATAATATCGTACGTGGAAAAAGAAACTCAGCTAAAGCGGATCCCAGTAGGAGGCTGAAATATACAAATCAACTAATATTCTGAGTTTCTCTCTGTTTGGGTTATAAATGAGCGTATATATATATATATATATATATATATATATATATATATATATATATATATATATATATATATATATATATATATATATATGTGTGTGTGTGATTGTGTGCTTGATTGTGTGTGATTGTGTGTGTGTGTGTGATTTTGTGCGTGTGAGATTGTGTGTGTGATTGTGTGTGTATGTGTTTGAATGTTTTAGGAAACAATTGAATTACAGAATATTGAGGTATTATCTGGTTTACTACAAACGAAGTTATCTTAGTGATGGCTTAATTGCTGTTGTCAAGCGTTGCTCATTTGCTGTAACAAAATACATGAAGGCACAACGATTATAGACGGAACTTAATCCTTTAAGCTGGACGGTAATGAATATACAGCCAGAATTTACGTGTTTTAGATTATACATAAACTGAATATAACATCAGAACACAGCCTGAAGCAGGAGACGTGTTGAGCGTGAGGGGTGGGAATTAGATAACTGAGTTAAGTGCTTGTTAGGTAAATACTGGAGGAGGGCGTGTCAAAGTTCACAAATATTGAGATAAGCGAGTTTAAACGTGTTAGCATAGAGAAATATAATTTCTTAATAGAATTAGGCCTTTCAAGTTTAGCGTTTATTATAGACTTAATGGAAATTGAATATTAACTCTAAAGTTTGTGAAGACTTTCAACAAAGAAACTTTAATTAATCAGACGTTTTACCCACTGAATATTAACAAGTTGATAAATAGCATTGTTAGTGAAATGTGAGAGTAATATAATTTTTTCAAGTGTCCTTCAATCGCCATCACGGGTTTAGCGCTCCCTATGATTATATTAATAAAGT
>NC_091316.1:39362443-39369943 GCF_038502225.1 Cherax quadricarinatus | reverse complement strand
TCAGAAATCTGTATGGAAGAGTTGAACCTAATCAGATGCGACACTCAGAAATTATCCCATGAAAAGCAATATTTAAATGTAAAGTTTTCAAAGAAGCAAAGCTTTTCTGCAAGTAATCTTGATCAGCTTTCCACAAAGTAAAAACAGTAAGTTTTTAAGAGTGATCTTGAGGGCACACATGTTATACACACACAAAAGAACATTAAATTCATTTAACCTAGAATAAGTAAATTAAGTCAATTTGTGTTTGTTCCTCTTTTATCTCTATTAAAAAAGGTTTCCTTGTCTCTCAAAGCCAAATCAAGCTGGTTCTTTCCCCTCGTTGTTTCTGTCACAAATTGCTGCTTCAATATTCACTGAAAATCCTCTTTCATTCTGCCTGCATTTGGTATCCTCGAAAGCCCACAATATCGTTACCCTGATAATTCACATTGCCCAGTTTTATTTTAAGATATTTTAGACATATCCTACAAAAACCCATAACTTTAATTATTTTCAGTTAAAAAGCTCTAACAGCTGCCTCCACAGAGTTAACTAACGCCTCCACCATAGTTAGGGGTAAATAAACCTCATTCATTTTTGCCACAGAAGTGATCCCAATTTTCGATAAATTGTACTGCAATATTATTGGTGTTTGTCCGGCCAGCAAATAACTGACCTGAACAACCATTCACTTCCATCACCACTCCTCTGCAAGATGTTATGTATTACATCCTCTTCAAGGGGAGCTCCTTGGCGTGCTGAAGAGGCTCTTGGTCTGAGGAATTAGACCTGTCGGTCTTCTTCCTCAGACCGAACCTAATTACCCCCCAATCTCCCCTCCCCTATCCCATCCTCCCCATCCTCCCCTTTTTCCTTTCCTCCTCCTCCTCACCACCCCTCCCTTTTGCCCTTCCTCTTTTTGTCCTTTGGGATTTCTCCCACAGGTGCGCTAGTTCCTAGGTAGGGGAAAGGATACCGGGGTCCATCCCATTCCGTTGAGGTTCTTAGCGGTGGCGTAGTTTGCCGTGGAATCTGGATCGCCTGGGGATGTCCCGATCCCTCTCCGGTATCCCGGAGTAGCTTTGGGTGTCTTTTGGGCGACGAGTGTATCTCTGGAAGCCACCTTTCGGATTCCGGGGGTGGTGGCCGAAGGAGGTATGCTTTGTGGCGGATATCCGGCCACCCTCTCTTTTGTCCACCGAGGTAGCTCGGCAGATGTGAGGTTGCTATCCTGGATTGTTAGTTTACTAGCATGATGGGTAGGGTATGGCACGGGTTCCATGCTGCATCTGCGCTACTTGCGGTGCTGAGGTCCTCTTGGGCACGGAGGGAGATTTCTGGCCCTTTCATTCCTCCTAGGAACTATCCCTCCCCGGTCCCCCCTTTTTTTATTCTTTTTTTTTTTTATTTTCTTTTCTTTCTTTTTTTTTCTTAAAAACAAAAAGAAAGAAGTAACCTAACCATGGCAGCCCTAGTCCATAAACCTGGTACCCCCGGGCCCCTTCTTGATACCGCACCCCGTTCTGACCCCGCCTCGTCTTTGGACCACTCTTCAGACATTCCTCATGCCTCTGTACCTATTGCCGGTGCTGTTTCCTCACCCGCTTCAGGTACTGAGGCCTCGACTGACTCCTTCGATTTATCGGACCTTCGCTCTCCTCTGACTATGCTTCCGGCCTCTCCCTCTACGGTGCGGCAATTTTCAAATCGCCGACCCGTTCCACGTCGGACCAACTCTGGTCCCACGCCTAAACGCCAACGACAATTACCTGCTGATGATACTTCTCCACCTTCTCGTTCTTCTCAGAAACGATCGACACGTCCTTCACTACCTTTCCACGCTCAGTTTCAGACTGAACAATGGACTAAATTCTTCACTTTATGACCGACTTCCTCTACTACCTATCTTTCTGACCATAGTATTGGCAAGGCACTCCTACGCCATGTTGGTAAAGATATTTCTTTTCATGCTCTTAAGAGCGGTACGTGCATCATTACCGTACAGAATGCTACCCAGGCTCATGAGCTCTCTCGTCTTTCCCATATCGATACTATTCCTGTCACTCTTGAAAAACATCCTTCCCTCAATTCTTGTAGTGGTACCGTCATTCTGCCCCATACCATAGTTCAACAAAATTTCCAGACATGTGGCACTGACATTCTTGAACAGCTGGAACTCCAAGATCTCCCAATCCTCAAGGTAGACACTTACGTTCTTCCTGCCCGTGGGCGGAGACGATACCCTAGCAATGTGGCTCGTTTAACTTTTGACAGCCGAGAACTCCCATCCTCAGTTTATATAGCAGGACATCGGTTACAAGTTCGAAAGATGATCCCTACACCACAACAGTGTAGAAATTGCTGGCGATTTGGCCATCCAGCGAAATATTGCAGATCTATCGCCGAATGCCCAGTCTGTGGTGCCGATGACCATTCTAATACGTCTTGCAATCGATCTCCCTCTTGCCTTAACTGTCATGAGGCTCAGCCTTCGTACTCTCGCCGTTGTCAAGTCTATTTAAACGAGCGGGAAATCCGTTACCTTAAAGAGACAGAAGGTCTCCCTTATGCCATGGCAGTTTCTCATCTCCGCCTCCAAGGGAGACTCCCACGTGTTTCTTATTCCCGTGTTTCAAAACGTCCCCCCACTTCTGGTATCCCATCTTCTACACCCACCTCTGTGGTTACCTCTCCCATAATCACTCCTGTATCTAATCCTTTTGCTGTCCTCGGCTCAGACGTCCCTACTTCAACGCCTCAGTCTAATCTCACTTCTTCGAATTCTCTCTCAGAAGCCTCAGTATCGACGAGACCTCGTACGACACCTCCTCCCAATCGTCCCTCTACTTCTCAAAAGTCAAAAAAAGGTCCGTTACCACCTCCTACCCATCTTCCACCTCCTTATTTTACCCTCCCTGTCTCTGTCCCAGGTTCTTCCCCTCTCACTGGCTCAGTTACAAGTGTAGAGGTCCACCCTCCTCCTCGTACTGTACCTTCCTCCCCTGTTCCCTCCCAAGTTTCTTCTTCTGCCACCTCCCAGGTTCCTGCCTCTTCTGTCAACTGCCACGCTTCCTCAGTTCCCTCCACCCTTTCGCCCCCCCCCTTACCTTGGTACAGTCCAATACAGTTCCACTCTTTACTCATCCTCCCCCTACCATTCCCAATATTGTCTCCCATACGACGTCTCTGAATTCCGAAACACTTGAAGCAATCTCTGAATATATTGCAGAGACCAAACCATCAATGGACACTGATCCACCTTCCGCTCTTTCTCTCTCCTCTGCTCCATCTGCGCAACTCCTTTCTTCACAGCGCACCATTCCTTCGCTGCTTGAACGTTTTCCACTGCCTCCGCATGTGGACTTTTCTAACCCCTCTAGTCCGTAGGAACCCTTACCTGCGGATTTCAAGTATCTTTATCATTGCCAATCATGGCCTATTTACAGTGGAATATACGCGGCCTCAGGGGTAATCGGGGTGAGCTTCAGATGTTACTCTCCCAGTTTGCCCCTGTTGGTGTTTGCTTACAGGAACCAAAATTACACTCTGCTGTTATTTCTCACATCTCAGGCTATAATTTATTGTATTCTTCAGATCCTTTTCCTGTTGGGACCTTTAATGAAAGTGCCCTTCTACGCACTGATATTCCGTACCATCAGCTATTTGTTCATACTTCGCTGCATTACACAGCAGCCCGTATCCACTTACATAGGTGGTATACGCTCTGTTCTTTATATCTCTCTCCTTCTCGGGCATTATCTATTCCGGATTTTGCCTTCCTTGTTTCGTCATTACCGCCACCGATTCTGTTACTTGGTGATTTTAATGCCCACCATTTCCTCTGGGGGGTCTCACTGTGATTCCTGTGGCATTCAGTTAGAGGCTTTTCTTGCCACCCACCCCCTCCATGTTTTAAATACAGGTACTCACACCAATTTTGATCCTCGGACTCACTCTCTCTTGCATCGATCTCTCAGTCTGCTCTTCCTCCGCCGCATTAGACTTCACTTGGTCTGTTCTCCCGGACTTACATGACAGTGATCATTTCCCAATCATTCTTACTTCCCCTTCATATTCGCCACCTCTTCGCACCCCACGCTGGCAATTTAATCGGGCAAATTGGAACCTTTACTCACACCTAACTGTTTTTAAAGAGGTTCCTTCTTCGTCCTCCATCGATGAGCTTTTACACCTCTTCTCGTCCTCCGTTTTCACCGCAGCTTCTCATTCTATACCCCAAACTTCGGGCAGGCATTCTCAGAAATGCGTGCCTTGGTGGTCTCCTGCTTGTGCTCGTGCAGTACGTTTGAAACGCGCTGCATGGGGCAGGTACCGGTACAATAGAACCACAGAGCGACTCCTTGATTTTAAACAGAAGCGTGCGATCGCTCGCCGTGTCATTCGTGATGCTAAAAGCACTTGCTGGCGAGATTGTCTCCACCATCACCTCTGCTTCCTCTATGAGTGCAGTCTGGAAAAAAGTACGAAAACTGAGTGGTAAATATTCTCCTGACCCGGCTCCTGTTCTGCGGGTTACCGGTGTTGATATAGCAAACCCACTAGATGTTGCCAATGAAATTGGCAATCATCTGGTCCGTATTTCTCAGGGACTCCATCTATGTCCCTCATTTCTTTCCTCAAAGTCTGCCAGAGAGTTAGCTCCCTTGGACTTTTCTTCTCTCAGAGAAGAACAGTATAATGTGCCTTTTACACTTCAAGAACTGGAGGCAACACTCTCAGCTTGTCGATCATCGGCAGCTGGGCCCGACGACATTCATATTCGTATGCTACAACATTTACATCAGTCAGCCCTTGCAGTCCTATTACGCCTTTACAATCTTATTTGGTCACAAGGAGTTCTTCCACAGCTGTGGAAATCCGCCATTGTTCTCCCTTTCCCACTATCGTCCCATTGCTCTTACCAGTGCAGTTTGCAAAGTAATGGAATGCCTAGTAATTAGACGTTTAGTGTGGTATTTAGAGAGAACAGTCTCTCCACTCGTCAATATGGCTTTCGTAAGGGACGTTCTACCATAGACCCCTTACTACGCTTGGATACGTATGTTCGTAATGCCTTTGCGAATAACCACTCAGTTATTGCCATATTTTTTTACCTTGAGAAGGCATATGACACAACTTGGAGGTATAATATTTTAGCCCAAGCCCACTCCTTAGGCCTCCGAGGCAATCTACCATCCTTCCTTAAGAACTTTTTAACTGACATTCATTTACGTGTTCGGGTTAATAATGTGCTCTCCCCGGACTTTATCCAAGCTGAAGGTGTCCCCCAGGGATGTGTTCTGAGCACAACACTTTTTCTCCTTGCTATTAATGATTTGGCCTCTAGTCTTCCATCAAATATTTGGTCATCACTCTATGTTCATGACTTTGCTATTGCCTGTGCAGGCGCTGACTGTCACCTCATTACAGTTTCTCTCCAACATGCAGTCGACCGTGTTTCCAATTGGGCCACCACACGTGGGTTTAAATTTTCCAGCACTAAAACCCACCAAATCACTTTCACTAGACGCTCTGTCATCTCCGATCATCCTTTGTACCTCTATGGCTCCCGTATCCCTGAACGTGATAGTCAAGTTTCTGGGCCTCCTCTTTGATCGTAGGTTATCCTGGAAACCTCACATTACCTCTCTGAAAGCAACTTGTCACAGCCGGCTGAACCTTCTTAAAACCCTTGCTCATCTTTCATGGGGAGCTGATCGTCGAACCCTACTTCGCCTACATTCCACCCTTATTTTATCGAAACTTGATTATGGTGACCAGATCTATTCAGCGGCATCTCCTGCTACTCTCTCTAGCCTTAACCCCATTCATCACCAAGGATTACGTTTATGCCTTGGTGCTTTTCGCTCTTCCCCTGTCGAGAGCCTCTATGCAGAAGCGAACGTTCCATCCTTATCCGATCGCCGTGATGCCCATTGCCTGCGCTACTATGTACGCTCTCATGATCTCCGCAATCCTTCCATTTATAGAATGGTCACTGATATTAGTAGACATTCTTTATTTGTTCGCCGCCCCTGTTTACTCCGTCCTTTCTCTCTTCGCCTTCATTCACTCTTGTCTTCTCTTCAACTCCCACCTTTCTATGTACATGTAGCATCTCACTTTTCCCTACCCCCCTGGGAAGTTCCAGCTGTTCGAGTCTGTTATTTCTCCCTCCCTTGCTCGAAAGCCCAACTGTCTACGGTCGCTTCCCGCTCTCTTTTTCTTGACCACTTTCACTCTCATTCTCATGCCATTGCTGTGTACACAGATGGCTCTAAGTCTTCTGACGGCGTAGGATTCGCAGCAGTGTTTCCGGACAGCGTCGTACAAGGGCATTTACTATCTTCGGCTAGTATTTTTACTGCTGAATTATATGCCATCCTTACAGCACTTATCCGTATTGCATCTATGCCTGTGTCATCATTTGTGGTTGTCTCAGACTCCCTTAGTGCTTTACAGGCTATACAAAAATTTGATACACCTCACCCCTTAGTCCTCCGTATCCAACTTTGGCTACGCCGCATCTTTACCAAGCATAAAGATATTGTTTTTTGTTGGGTCCCTGGTCATGTTGACGTACAGGGCAATAAACAGGCAGACACTGCTGCGCGGTCAGCAGTACATGACCTACCAGTTTCTTATAGAGGTATTCCATTTACGGACTATTTTGCTGCAATATCTTCCCACCTTCACACCCGTTGGCAACAACGTTGGTCTACTATGCTCGGCAACAAACTTCAATCAATTAAACCGAGTATAGGTTACTGGCCGTCTTCTTATCACCAGTGTCGAGGTTGGGAGACTACTCTCTCCCGTCTTTGCATTGGCCATACTCGTCTTACTCATGGATATCTCATGGGGAGGCGTCTTGCTCCTCTCTGTGAGAATTGCCAAGCTCCATTATCAGTCAGCCACATTCTGTTGGACTGCCCACTTTATCAACGAGCACGCAGAATTTACCTCTGTCGTCTTCTTCGCTCCGCTGCTCTCTCTACCTTCCCTTCTCGCTGATGGACCCACCTTTCATCCGGACACACTCATTGACTTTTTAACAACTGACTGACTTCACAAATTCTGATACCTTCAGCCCTTTCTACTTCAATCTCTTGCTACCCTCTACCCCCGTACTATCCCCTGCCCCGCTGTTTTCTGTAACCTGCTGATCATCCCCCCTCCCTTCTGCCATCCAATACCCTCGCTTCCTTCCCTACTCTGTAGCGCTGTATAGGCCTTGTGGCTTAGCGCTTCTTTTTGATTATAATAATAATACATATTACATAGCGCTCCCATTTCTTCCTAATTATGTCTGTTGCTGTCCTGTGTTTGCTAGTCAATTCCTCACTTTCTTGCTTGCCAACATCATTGCCTCAAGCACTGATGCAGATAATAGGATCAATCCTATTATCTGCTATGATGATGTCAAGCCGGCTAACAATATCCTCCGTGCCAGCCCTAGAAAAGCAAACCCTTTGTCTCCTACTCCTATCATTCAAACAAAAAGCCTTGTCTATGAAC
>NC_091316.1:39177443-39357443 GCF_038502225.1 Cherax quadricarinatus | reverse complement strand
GTTGAACTGAAGCCTCTAGATCTAGTGAGGGTGTTGATTTTCAGCTCCTGGACCCGAATTGATGGAATACCGTACCGACAAGCTGATGAGTACTCATTAGCTCTTGGCTTCTTGTCTGCGTCTAGTAAGTACGTATAGGTGAGTACAAATAGGAAGACCCACATTGGTTTAGTGCTTAAGATGAATTAAACAATATGCCTCTGGTAGGCTGTCAGGTTCAAGGTATACCTTTTTCTCAGCACTGAAAGTCGTGGTGCTGAGAATATGGGATAAAATGAAAGCATTTCTCGGATCGCGTGGCGACAGACATATATTTCCCATATACATCTCACTCAATATTTCTAATCCACTGCATATTTTTGTAATAATATCTTGATATAGCTCTATAACACACATGTAGGTATCTTATTCTTCCCATCTATGTTATTTTTTATTTACAAACCAACATTTTGCAGAGGCATTTACAGAATATATTTCTGTCCAACGTGTAGGCATGGAAACGGAAAAGATTTTCAGATTGGCTAGATACTGAAAAAACAGTGTTGGTTTATTATATCACAAGAAAATGCTTTAAGTCATGTACAAATTTAAGATGGAACTTCCAATTATTATACTTTAAAGGGGAAGTTTCTTCTCGCCAACATTATTAACTTTCATGGAAAAAAATTGCCTGAGCTTAAGAGAACGTGTCACGTTGCGATGCTTTATAATTTTTAATGGAGGCTGCCTGGCCGAGTATCCAACAACAATATTAACTTTCACTGTTCTTATGTTTCACTGTTCCTGTATTTCACTGTTGTTGTGTTTCACTGCTCCCGCCCACGATTTTACTCACACAGGATTTTACTTCCCAGAATTTTTTTAATCTTATACAATGAGAAAACATTGAATACAACTGAGTATTATGCAGTTTTGCAGTATTGTGTGACTAATTAAAAAAGCTAATTTTAATTTGTAGTTGTGGTATGCAAAGAGTATGTTACAATTTATATGGCGTATGTACACACTCCCATATAGGCTGCCTCCCAACCAGCGAACAGAGTGATAAGGGTTGAACGATTTTTTAGGGCACCCACCGTTAAATCAGTACCTTAGTTCAATGTCCAATCACATGTGAGCCCACCAAATACTGATGCGACGTGCTTCACTCAGTCAGCATTTGCCAGACTTGCCTAGCAGCTGGTTGATTATGGTGCTCTCTCTTTTTGGCTTTTGTTTTGCAATTCTTTGTCACTTTGTGGTACACTTATGTTCAACTCCTATACATAGGGTACATAATTGTATATATATATATATGTGGTGAAGGAAATGCAGGTTAAATATTACTGCTGAGTTCGTTTGCTCCAAAATCCCATTACGACCAGGTTACAGGCCATTCTTTACCTGAGTTTGTAATAACAGTGAAAAGGTGCTATGTACATCATAAATGGTTTACCTGGAGTCTTTCAGAGGTCACCGTCACCGCGGACCGGTCCAAGACCAGACCAGACCTGGTTGCTGGCCTGATCGATCAAACTGTTGGTCTCCGCCGCCTGCAGTCCAACGTATGCACCACAGCCGGCTGATCAGGAACTTTTTTTTGAGGAATCTATCGAGTAGCCACTTGACAGTTAAGAGTGTGTTGGTGTTTCTTTCACCAAGTTAGAGAAATAGTTGAAAACCAGACATGACCCCTTCTCGACTCTATATAGTTATCCCACAATGTTTCTATACTACAGCCTCCCATCTCAATGAAAGGTCCCAAAGATGCTCACACCTGTTGTTGGGGATCATAGGGCCACTGACAGCATACGCCGTATCAAGCCCTACTCACACCTATTCTCAATACTTATAAAAGTTGGAGGAGCTTCAAATCAACTTTCAACAGATCTAAGACCCATAATTCAACACTGCGAGAGATTCAGGTGGTGGAGATCAATACCCTGGAGCTTTAGTTCCTCTCCCAAGATTGTATTGCTTTTTTGATGCTGCCGCAGAGTTCTTGCTCCATGGAATTGGAGCTACACTCCCCTTAAGTCAATTCTTATTTTTTTTTATTTCCTAGGCGCTTACCCATAATAAAAATAGTATGTTTAGAAGCTTTACCTTATCACTTTCTATAGATCCAGGAGCTGTAGATTAACACCCTAAAGATGTCCAGTTGACGGAAGTCAAACCCTGTCAAGCGCAACTAATATTTGATATAAACTCAAGAAGCCCAGGGGCTGCAACTCACCAATCCAAACACAGAAAATTAAAGATAAATCGGGTGTGTTAGTAAAAACTGGAATTTAACCCAGTAAATCATGAAATTTGAGACGACTCATCCCCTCAAGGAAGGTTCCTTGATGTTGGTGAGGGGCTCGTGATTTAGGGAATTGGATCTGTGCTCCAGTTCCCCGAATTAAGCCTGAATGCCTTCCACATCCCCCCCCCCCAGGCGCTGTGTAATCCTCCGGGTTTAGCGCTTCCCCCTTGATTATAATAATAATGAGACGACTCATATAAGGTATTGTGAAGATATTCTGTACAGAAAATAATTAAAATGGTATACAATACCGACAGGTTGGTAGGTAAGACACACAGGCAACAGTTAGGCAACTTTAGTTCCTGACTATGGAACTGAACTTCTCCAGGCCGAGGGACTGACAACCTCAAATTCTACGACTTCAAGGGTGATGGACTGATTACATCGTCTTCACATCTCTACTGTTCCTGCCTACTTTCTGTATTCGACTGAAGAAGCCTACTGTGTAGGCGAAACGTTTCGGAATAAAGTTGCCTAACTGTTGCCTATGTGTCTTACCTACCAACCAGAAAATAATTAGGAAACTCGGGAAAAAATCGCACAAGGCACCGAGAAATTTCTGGGAAGTGAGAAAGATTAAATTTTGAAATCTAGCATTCATGAGACTAATTATCCAATGCTTAGGCTACGAAACCATAGTCATTAGCATTATCCAGCGAGAATAATGGGATGGCTTGTACTGGTCATTAACTTAGTCGTAAAATCTGGGTTTTATGGAGACTTTCCCTGGCTCCACCAGCAAGCAGCGACAAATTCCAGTACTAGTCTTACTGTTACACTGACAAGCGTCTTAGTGCTTGTTGGTAAAGTGAGAGGTTTTCTATAAAACCGTATGTTTGGCTTGTATTTCCTCTTCAAGGGGGGCTCCTTGGCGTGGTGAAGAGGCTCTTGGTCTGAGGAATTAGCCCTGTCGGTCTTCTTCCTCAGACCGAACCTAATTACCCCCCATTCTCCCCTCCCCTATCCCATCCTCCCCATCCTCCCCTTTTTCCATTCCTCCTCCTCCTCCTCACCCCTCCCTTTTGCCCTTCCTCTTTTTAGCCTTCGTGATTTCTCCCACAGGCGCGCTAGTTCCTAGGTGGGGGAAAGGACACCGGGGTCCATCCCATTCCGTTGAGGTTTCTTGGCGGTGGCGTAGTTTGCCGTGGAATCTGGATTGCCTAGGGATGTCCCGATCCCTCTCCGGTATCCCAGAGTAGCTTTGGGTGTCTTTTGGGCGACGGGTGTATCTCTGGAAGCCACCTTTCGGATTCCGGGGGTGGTGGCTGAAGGAGGTATGCTTTGTGGCGGATATCCGGCCGCCCTCTCTTTTGTCCACCGAGGTAGCTCGGCAGATGTGAGGTTGCTATCCCAGATTGCTGGTTTACTGGCATGAAGGGTAGGGTATGGCACGGGTTCCATGCTGCATCTGCGCTACTAGCGGTGTCGAGTCCTCTTGGGCGCGGAGGGAGATTTCTGGCCCTTTCATTCCTCCTAGGAACTATCCCTCCCCGGTCCCCCCTTTTTTTTTTTTCTTTTTTTTATTTTTATTTTCTTTTCTTCTTTTTTTTTTTTTTCTTAAAAACAAAAAGAAAGAAGTAACCTAACCATGGCAGCCCTAGTCCATGAACCTGGTACCCCCGGGCCCCTTCTTGATACCGCACCCCGTTCTGACCCCGCCTCGTCTTTGGACCACTCTTCAGACATTCCTCATGCCTCTGTACCTATTGCCGGTGCTGTTTCCTCACCCGCTTCAGGTACTGAGGCCTCGACTGACTCCTTCGATTTATCAGACCTTCGCTCTCCTCTGACTATGCTTCCGGCCTCTCCCTCTACGGTGCGGCAATTTTCAAATCGCCGACCCGTTCCACGTCGGACCAACTCTGGTCCCACGCCTAAACGTCAACGACAATTACCTGCTGATGATACTTCTCCACCTTCACCTTCTCGTTCTTCTCAGAAACGATCGACACGTCCTTCACTACCTTTCCACGCTCGGTTTCAGACTGAACAGTGGACTAAATTCTTCACTTTACGACCAACTTCCTCTACTGCCTATCTTTCTGACCATAGTATTGGCAAGGCACTCCTACGCCATGTTGGTAAAGATATTTCTTTTCATGCTCTTAAGAGCGGTACGCGCATCATTACCGTACAGAATGCTACCCAGGCTCGTGAGCTCTCTCGTCTTTCCCATATAGATACTGTTCCTGTCACCCTTGAAAAACATCATTCCCTCAATTCTTGTAGTGGTACCGTTATTCTACCCCATACCATAGTTCAACAAAATTTCCAGACATGTGGCACCGACATTCTAGAACAGCTGGAACTCCAAGATCTCCCAATCCTCAAGGTAGACACTTACGTTCTTCCTGCCCGTGGGCGGAGACGATACCCTAGCAATGTGGCTCGTTTAACTTTTGACAGCCGAGAACTCCCATCCTCCGTTTATATAGCAGGACATCGGTTACAAGTTCGAAAGGTGATCCCTACACCACAACAGTGTAGAAATTGCTGGCGATTTGGCCATCCAGCGAAATATTGCAGATCTATCGCCGAATGCCCAGTCTGTGGTGCCGATGACCATTCTAATACGTCTTGCAATCGATCTCCCTCTTGCCTTAACTGTCATGAGGCTCACCCTTCGTACTCTCGCCGTTGTCAGGTCTATTTAAACGAGCGGGAAATCCGTTACCTCAAAGAGACAGAAGGTCTCCCTTATGCCATGGCAGTTTCTCATCTCCGCCTCCAAGGGAGACTCCCACGTGTTTCTTATTCCCGTGTTTCAAAACGTCCCCCCACTTCTGGTATCCCATCTTCTACACCCACCTCTGTGGTTACCTCTCCCATAATCACTCCTGTATCTAATCCTTTTGCTGTCCTCGGCTCAGACGTCCCTACTTCAACGCCTCAGTCTAATCTCGCTTCTTCGAGTTCTCTCTTACAAGCCTCAGTATCGACGAGACCTCGTACGACACCTCTTCCCAATCGTCCCTCTACTTCTCAAAAGTCAAAAAAAAAGGTCCGTTAACACCTCCTACCCATCTTCCACCTCCTCATTTTACCCTCCCTGTCTCTGTCCCTAGTTCTTCCCCTCTCACTGGCTCAGTTACAAGTGCAGAGGTTCACCCTCCTCCTCGTAATGTACCTTCCTCCCCTGTTCCCTCCCAAGTTTCTTCCTCTTCTGCCACCTCCCAGGTTCCTGTCTCTTCTGTCCCCTGCCACGCTTCTCCAGTTCCCTCCACCCTTTCGCCCCCCCCTACCTTGGTACAGTCCAATACAGTTCCAATCTTTACTCATCCTCCCCCTACCATTCCCAATATTGTCTCCCATACGACATCTTTGAATTCCGAAACACTTGAAGCAATCTCTGAATATATTGCAGAGACCAAACCATCAATGGACACTGATCCACCTTCCGCTCTTTCTCTCTCCTCTGCTCCATCTGCGCAACTCCTTTCTTCACAGCGCACCGTTCCTTCGCTGCTTGAACATTTTCCACTGCCTCCGCATGTGGACTTTTCTAACCCTTCTAGTCCGTAGGAACCCTTACCTGCGGATTTCAAGTATCTTTATCATTGCCAATCATGGCCTTTTTACAGTGGAATATACGCGGCCTCAGGGGAAATCGGGGTGAGCTTCAGATGTTACTCTCCCAGTTTGCCCCTGTTGGTGTTTGCTTACAGGAACCAAAATTACACTCTGCTGTTATTTCTCACATCTCAGGCTATAATTTATTGTATTCTTCAGATCCTTTTCCTGATGGGACCTTTAATGAAAGTGCCCTTCTTCTCCGCACTGATATTCCGTACCATCAGCTATTTATTCATACTTCGCTGCATTACACAGCAGCCCGTATCCACTTACATAGGTGGTATACGCTCTGTTCTTTATATCTCTCTCCTTCTCGGGCATTATCTATTCCGGATTTTGCCTTCCTTGTTTCGTCATTACCGCCACCGATTCTGTTACTTGGTGATTTTAATGCCCACCATTTCCTCTGGGGAGGGTCTCACTGTGATTCCCGTGGAATTCAGTTAGAGGCTTTTCTTGCCACCCACCCCCTCCATGTTTTAAATACAGGTACTCACACCCATTTTGATCCTCGGACTCATACTCTCTCTTGCATAGATCTCTCAGTTTGCTCTTCCTCCGCCGCATTAGACTTTACTTGGTCTGTTCTCCCGGACTTACATGACAGTGATCATTTCCCAATCATTCTTACTTCCCCTTCATATTCGCCACCTCTTCGCACCCCACGCTGGCAATTTAATCGGGCAAATTGGAACCTTTACTCACACCTGACTGTTTTTAAAGAGGTTCCTTCTTCGTCCTCCATTGATGAGCTTTTACACCTCTTCTCGTCCTCCGTTTTCACCGCAGCTTCTCATTCTATACCCCAAACTTCGGGCAGGCATTCTCAGAAATGCGTGCCTTGGTGGTCTCCTGCTTGTGCTCGTGCAGTACGTTTGAAACGCGCTGCATGGGGCAGGTACCGGTACAATAGAACCACAGAGCGACTCCTTGATTTTAAACAGAAGCGTGCGATCGCTCGCCGTGTCATCCGTGATGATAAACACACTTGCTGGCGAGATTATGTCTCCACCATCACCTCTGCTTCCTCTATGAGTGCAGTCTGGAAAAAAGTACGAAAACTGAGTGGTAAATATTCTCCTGACCCGGCTCCTGTTCTGCGGGTTGCCGGTGTTGATATAGCAAACCCACTAGATGTTGCCAATGAAATTGGCAATCATCTGGTCCGTATTTCTCAGGGACTCCATCTATGCCCCTCATTTCTTTCCTCAAAGTCTGCCAGAGAGTTAGCACCCTTTTGCTTTTCTTCTCTCAGAGAAGAACAGTATAATGTGCCTTTTACACTTCAAGAACTGGAGGCAACACTCTCAGCTTGTCGATCATCGGCAGCTGGGCCCGACGACATTCATATTCGTATGCTACAACATTTACATCAGTCAGCCCTTGCAGTCCTATTACGCCTTTACAATCTTATTTGGTCACAAGGAGTTCTTCCACAGCTGTGGAAATCCGCCATTGTTCTCCCTTTCCGCAAACCAGGCACTACGGGACATGAAACCTCCCACTATCGTCCCATTGCTCTTACCAGTGCAGTTTGCAAAGTAATGGAACGTCTAGTAAATAGACGTTTAGTGTGGTATTTAGAGACACACAACAGTCTCTCCACTCGTCAATATGGCTTTCGTAAGGGACGTTCTACCATAGACCCCTTACTGCGCTTGGATACGTATGTTCGTAATGCCTTTGCGAATAACCACTCAGTTATTGCCATATTTTTTGACCTTGAGAAGGCATATGACACAACTTGGAGGTATAATATTTTAGCCCAAGCCCACTCCTTAGGCCTTCGAGGCAATCTACCATCCTTCCTTAAGAACTTTTTAACTGACAGGCATTTCCGTGTTCGGGTTAATAATGTGCTCTCCCCGGACTTTGTCCAAGCTGAAGGTGTCCCCCAGGGATGTGTTCTGAGCACAACACTTTTTCTCCTTGCTATTAATGATTTGGCCTCTAGTCTTCCATCAAATATTTGGTCATCACTCTATGTTGATGACTTCGCTATTGCCTGTGCAGGCGCTGACTGTCACCTCCTTACAGTTTCTCTCCAGCATGCAGTCGACCGTGTTTCCAATTGGGCCACCACACATGGGTTTAAATTTTCCAGCACTAAAACCCACCAAATCACTTTCACTAGACGCTCTGTCATCTCTGATCATCCTTTGTACCTCTATGGCTCCCGTATCCCTGAACGTGATACAGTCAAGTTTCTGGGCCTCCTCTTTGATCGTAGGTTATCCTGGAAACCTCACATTACCTCTCTAAAGGCAACTTGTCACAGCCGGCTGAACCTTCTTAAAACCCTTGCTCATCTTTCATGGGGAGCTGATCGTCGAACCCTCCTTCGCCTACATTCCACCCTTATTTTATCGAAACTTGATTATGGTGACCAGATCTATTCAGCGGCATCTCCTGCTACTCTCTCTAGCCTTAACCCCATTCATCACCAAGGATTACGTTTATGCCTTGGTGCTTTTCGCTCTTCCCTTGTCGAGAGCCTCTATGCAGAAGCGAACGTTCCATCCTTATCCGATCGCCGTGATGCCCATTGCCTGCGCTACTATGTACGCTCTCATGATCTCCGCAATCCTTCCATTTATAGAATGGTCACTGATATTAATAGACATTCTTTATTTGTTCGCCGCCCCTGTTTACTCCGTCCCTTCTCTCTTCGCCTTCATTCGCTCTTGTCTTCTCTTCAACTACCACCTTTCTATGTACATGTAGCATCTCACTTTTCCCTACCCCCCTGGGAAGTTCCAGCTGTTCGAGTCTGTTCTTTCTCCCTCCCTTGCTCGAAAGCCCAACTGTCTACGGTCGCTTCCCGCTCTCTTTTTCTTGACCACTTTCACTCTCATTCTCATGCCATTGCTGTGTACACAGATGGCTCTAAGTCTTCTGACGGCGTAGGATTCGCAGCAGTGTTTCCGGACAGCGTCGTACAAGGGCATTTACTATCTTCAGCTAGTATTTTTACTGCTGAATTATATGCCATCCTTACAGCACTTATCCGTATTGCATCTATGCCTGTGTCATCATTTGTGGTTGTCTCAGACTCCCTTAGTGCTTTACAGGCTATACAAAAATTTGATACACCTCACCCCTTAGTCCTCCGTATCCAACTTTGGCTACGCCGCATCTTTACCAAGCATAAAGATATTGTTTTTTGTTGGGTCCCTGGTCATGTTGACGTACAGGGCAATGAACAGGCAGACACTGCTGCGCGGTCAGCAGTACATGACCTACCAATTTCTTATAGAGGTATTCCATTTACGGACTATTTTGCTGCAATATCTTCCCACCTTCACACCCGTTAGCAACAATGTTGGTCTACTATGCTCGGCAACAAACTTCAATCTATTAAACCGAGTATAGGTTACTGGCCGTCTTCTTATCACCAGTGTCGAGGTTGGGAGACTACTCTCTCCCGTCTTCGCATTGGCCATACTCGTCTTACTCATGGATATCTCATGGAGAGGCGTCTTGCTCCTCTCTGTGAGAATTGCCAAGCTCCATTATCAGTCAGCCACATTCTGTTGGACTGCCCACTTTATCAACGAGCACGCAGAATTTACCTCTGTCGTCGTCTTCGCTCCGCTGCTCTCTCTTTACCTTCCCTTCTCGCTGACTGACCCACCTTTCATCCGGACTCTCTCATTGACTTTTTGACAACAACTGACTTACTTCACAAATTCTGATACCTTCAGCCCTTTCTACTTCAATCTCTTGCTACCCTCTACCCCCGTACTATCCCCTGCCCCGCTGTTTTCTGTAACCTGCTGATCATCCCTCCTCCCTTCTGCCTTCCAATACCCTCGCTTCCTTCCCTACCCTGCAGCGCTGTATAGCCCTTGTGGCTTAGCGCTTCTTTTTGATTATAATAATCATAACAGAAAAGGATATACTAGAGAGTATTGCTGTAAGTTAGAAAGAGATACGAGAAGCGGTCGTGCGGCTGGCGCCCCCACAAAAGTCGTATCCTCTTCTGTGCAACAAAGGCACCAAAATCCTAGTAATACCTCTGATCCTACTGTTTTAGATAATATTACTCAGAATAGATGACTAGCATCAGAAAGTGTATCTGACGTAAAGATTCGTTCAGCAATGAGTCCTTACTTATCGAGAGGCAAAGTAGGACTTGACGAATCACATCTTACTGAGATAATTACTTTCAGAGACACTGGGAGTTATCTCACGTTATTGAGAGAAGATGTACTGACCATAACTGATGATACCTATTGCAAGATAGATGTATTGTTAGAAGCCTATAGTGGGGCTGTTATGAAAGTACCTCTGCACAAAGTTTACATTGAAACAAGCTATTATACTGGTTATATTTCAGTGGGTATATCCAGTGGTGTATTTCCCATCAGGTCAGTGGACTTGTTGATAGGGAACTATATCCTTCATGTTGGTATATGTAAGGAACCACTTGTGATTGATAATACCACTGATGATAATTATGCCACTGAAGCTTGTAGAGAGAAGCCTATTTTATTTCCTCTCAGAGCTATGTCAAAGATACAACAACCATCCTTGTCTCCCCCAGGTCATCAACCTAGTCAGGACACAACTGACGTTTAATTTCTAACTCATAATGATTTAATCAAGGATCAGTTTGTTGATCAGTCACTGGAAAGACTGAAAGATATAGCAGTTACTGAGAGTGAAGCAAAGGATCTCGATAATTGTTACTATTATAGTAACGGTGTACTGATGGAGAAAAATACATGTAAGTTGTCAGCTGATAGTGTTTCCACCACAGTCAAGCATCTCGTAGTGTTACCAGATACATTTCGTGAACAAGCCGTTGATTTTGCTCACAATAGTCCCATTGGAGGACATTTGGGTGTCAAGAAGACACTCGGTAAACTGGCAAAACATTTTACTTGGCCAAAAATGAAGGAAACAGTAGCTGATCATGTGCGACATTGCCACGTGTGTCAAGTGACAGGCAAGCCAGCACACAAACTTCCACCTGCACCTCTCACTGAGCTTACTAGTAGCAAAGTTCAGTTCATCTGGACTAGGGATTGTTCAGACTCATTTAAAAGGTTGAAGTTTCTGCTTTCCTCTTATCCTGTATTGAGGAGTCCTAGTTTCAATCTTCCCTTCTTTTTACATATAGATGCGAGTGGTTATGCAGTGGGTGCTGTGCTGTTCCAACAGTCAACATCCACTGACATTCTCCATCCTATATGTTACTATTCATCTAAGCTCAAACGACACCAGAAAAACTATACCACTATTGAGAAAGAGGCTCTAGCTCTTGTGGTGTCCTATGAACATTTTGACGTGTATTTGGGCACTTCCCCATTAAAAATTAACGTTTTTTCAGACCACAATCCACTCACCTACATAAACACAAGGAAGAGTAAAAATGCTAGGATCATGAGGTGGGCTCTCAGAATCCAGCCATACTCTATTAGTATGCAACATATCAGTGGTAATTGTAATGTAATTGCTGACGCTCTGTCACATCCTTAATTATCATTGTTATGCTTAAATTAACGTAATTTTATGCCCAAATACCTTTTGTTACTTGCTACGTCAAATTCAGTAAAGTAACGTAATGTATCCAGCCCATGTTAACTATGTATACTCATGTCTAATAATTCTATTTATATATTCACAGTAGTGGTGATATATGTGGGTGAGGAAGAGACAGTTGGAGACAAGCTGAGTGTTGAGTGTGTAGTGTTGTGTGGGCGATGTTACTGCGTGGCAGAACAGTCCTGCCACAGACCCCCCCCCTTCACTACACACCTTAAGTTACTGCACCACTATTTAAGAGTGGAGTGCCATCTCCTGTCTATAGCACAAGACTGCTGTTCAAATACAGTCTCCACTACTATGATCGAGCCTCTATGAGCCATGCTTATCTATGCTATCCTGTCTCCACACTGATGTACATAATCACGAGTATGCAGAGATAGGATACGATGTGTACTGCCCTAGTACGAGGGGCATAACTTATAGTGAAATAGACACTGTGAAATATAAGTGCTTGGCACAAGAGTGACTGAATTTTTTTATTAAATTGTATTATTAAAGTGACATGAGTTATTATAAGAGTAATCATGTGAAAGACATTAAAGCAACTCCTAGTGCGACCATGTGTCGTGCTGGAGTGCACTATACTTATCACTGTACATAGTGGGGGGGGGTCTAAACTTTTTCTACTGAGTTTATTTGCGACCCCTGAATGGGTCACAATGTATATAATGTATATCACCTGTTCATATAATTTTATATTGCTTATATTTGCGATATTAGCTAAATCATAAATATATTGCTTTATATTATTATTTGACTTAATTATATTTATTAGGTAGGATGTAACATTTATATATTATTCAGTGCTCATAGTTCGAGTGTTAAGTAGCTGACAGCATTGTCTAACTACTGTGTTTTCTCTCCGCTCGTTACGCTGCCGGCTTCTGTGTTGCTGGGCAGCAGCAGTCCACGGAGAGTCACGTGATCGGGGAGGGGAGCGGTGATCACACCCCGCCTGGAGTAGTCTGTCTGGCCTGCTCGGCCTATTGTCTGTTGGACGTGCTTCTAGCAAGAGGTTCCTCTATGCCTCTCCCTTGTGGACCCTTGTTTCAAGAACGTCTCTGTCGCTTTCTTGTTGTTGGTTCTGTGCAACTCTGTTCACAGAACATAGCCTAGACTTAGTGATTTTCGATGTTGTACTGAGGTTTTGTCTTATAGACACTCTGAGAAACTCAGGTCCTGAGCTGTAGCTTCTGACCTAATTTGTACTGGTATATGTGTACTGTCACAGTTGTGGATTTTCTAATGCTGAACTTAGATTCAGTAGTATGGGAGTTTTGTGACTTTTGTGGAGGATCTGCAGATGGTCCCTACTCAGTGTTGTTATATTATCTCCTTGTCCTGATTGTGTCACTGTTGCTTGTTATATTGCTGTTCGGCTTATCAGTCGTTTTATTGTTCAAGCAAGCTGTTCTGATTGCCAGGTTGGTCAAGAAGTTAGTTTGTTAGGACTTTTAGTCAGTCACTGGTTAAGTCTAGTCGAGTCTTGAGACATAGGGAACTGCTTAGAGCACTTACAAACATACACACAAACTTACTTGTATATGTTATTAAACGTTAACAATGTACCAGACAGTACTTAAAAGCCATTAAGATGTGATATGTGCCTTTAGCACAATACTACTGTAGACGAGAGAAGTGATTATTTTGATTATATTGATTACTATAATTTACTTTGATAATATACGCCTAGACAACTTAATTATTAATAAAATTATTAAATTTTAATTTCATTAGTTAGTAGTCTACCAGTTGTAATCCTGAAGCACTATTGAATCTTACTGAATTCTAATGGATAATTGGATCAGGATACTGACTACTTGTTACAAAAACCCAGTAACAGGCTGGATGCTAGAAGGGCAGTCCTTTCTAGTATTCACTGGAGATCTCTATCATTATTAAAAATCGCGTTTTTTGTAACATTACCACACACAGTCTGACTGACCTTCATTACTGTTCCAGCAGTCATAGAAGGTGGTTGTTTCTTACCACACACAGTCTGACTGACCTTCATTACTGTTCCAGCAGTCATAGAAGGTGGTTGTTTCTTACCACACTCAGTCTGACTGACCTTCATTATTGTTCCAACAGACAAAAAAAGTAGGTTGTGCTGTGCAAGTTTACATTTTGAGGTGAAAGGTAAGTAATTTTCTTAGCCAAGCACTTTTTAAACTTATAATAAATGTGAATGGGACAGCTGTGCAAGAGGTTCCCACTACATCAGGAGACTGTTCCCCTCGTCAATCATTGGAATCTGGAAATAAATGGTATAAAATACCTACACAATGGAAACATAAACACATATGCAGTTTAATGTTATCCTTTATTGACAACGTTTCGCCCACACAGTGGACTTTTTTCAAGTCACACACAGATCTACCCAAGACTCTATAACTCCACCCGGTAGATCATCAGATGCAGCATTCTCCACCTGACCTCAACATTCTGAACCTGACTATAAATACTCCCGTACCTTCCACCCCAGGTAGATCTGTGTATGACTTGAAAAAGCCCACTGTGTGGGCGAAACGTTATCGATAGAGGATCACATTAAACTGCATATGTGTTTGTTTCCATTGGAATCTGGGATGAAAAATGTCCAACATCCACCTCTCATTGAACAAAACAAAATTTTGCCACCACCACTACACAAAACTGAGGCTCATGGAAAAACTTTCAAAAAGCTATGGACAATTCCGGCAGCGCTGTATGACCCTTGTCGGTTTAGCGCTTTCTTTGATTATTATAATATAGACAATTCCGGTTAGGGATTCTAGTATTTAGTATCAAAATTCTCCTCACTGAGCGACGTTAAGATAAGAGAGGGAGTCTTCAATGGTTCTCTGATTCGACAGCTTCTTAAAGATGGGGACTTTGAATCAGACTTTCAGGGGGAGGAGAAAGCTGCTTGAGAAGCTTTCAAGTTAGTGGCGAAGGGATTTTTCGGAAACAGAATGAAACGCAACTATGAAAAATTGGTGGAAAACCTCCTCAAGGCTTACAAGATGGAATATAACAGGTCACTTAAAATCCACTTTTTGGACTCGCATTTACTCTTTTTCCAGCGAACTGTGAGGCAGTTAGTGACGAACATGGTGAAAGGTTTCACCAAGATATTTCAACCATGGGAAAAATGGTACCAAGGCAAATGGGGCACAAGAATGATTGCAGACTATTGCTGGACATTGGCAAGAAATGATTCTTCAGCTCTCTATAAGCGTCAAGTAAAAAGGCAGAGAGTAGGTACGTATTAGAGTTTACAACATACTGACACCTATTGTACGTTATAATAAAATAATCATATGTTACATGTCTCGTATCTTTAAACGTATAGCCAATAAGCTTTTCTCAAGGTGATATTTAGACTCAGGCATGAAAATACATAAAAATTAACTAATACCATTTAAGAAGCATACAACTTTTCAGAAGATTAGGTAATCAGTCCCTCAGCCTATATAACCACCAGTCTCTTTGCCTTTGCTTCAGATTCTCCACCACTAGTGTGCTCTCAACACCAACACCAAGGCTGAGGGACTGATTACCTCATCCTTTGTATATAGTTCTACTGTCTTCTAATTATGTCCAAGAATCTGTATTGATAAAGCCACTGGATGGCGAAACGTCCACAATAAAGATAACCAGATGTTGCACATGTGTCTTAACTTTCAACTTATCAGAAATTGTAAAGTAAAAGCTGTATAGCCCTTGTGGCTTAGCGCTTCTTTTTTGATTATAATAATAATGTAAAGTAAAAGGACACAAGTGCAACTAATGTGACATTAGTTGCACTTGTGTCCTTTTACTTTACATATTGTCGGTAATTCTACCAACATTATTACAATCTTTTCAGAAATTGTTGACCAGTGATATACGTGGGCGAAACATCTACAGAACTCCAAACAGGTATTTCAGAACACCAGTACGCAAGCAGATCGGACGATTTAAGAAATGTCTGTGTTCAACACCGAAACTTCAACAACCATTTAATCAACAACAGAAACGCAAGACTTATCGCCAGAGAAGAAAATGGTCAACACCGCAGAATCCTGGAATTATCACTTATCTGTATATCTAACAAATTCAACCTGAACTACTGCTTATATAACATAGCTGAACCACTTGCCAAGGAACTTCATCGTTATTCAACATTACATATACACCCGCCCGTCCCATGGGGGTTTGTCAGATCCAACCTACCAACATCCTCAGCGATCTCTGACTGGTCGGTTTCAGATCCAACTTACCCAGTATTCTCCATCTGACTCTCAATCTTATAAATACTACTTATGTATCATTCACCCAGGTAGATAAAGCCCACTGTGTGGGCGAAACTTTCTCAATAAAGGATCGCATTATACTGCATTTGCGTTAATTTTTCCCGGGTAGTAGCTATGGGTGACTCAGAAAGAGGCATTCCTACATTCATCCATGCATCTTCGAAAAAAATCTGAAATGCTGATGTGAATGAGAGATATAGACCTGAAACGTCATTCACAAACAAAAACATAAGTAACAGCATAAAACAATGGGTAACGATTCACAGTCGTGACTCTTCAGCGTCAAACAATTACCAGTTTACTTGGAAAACCGTGATTGCTGGTTACACTTTGCTGGATAAAGCACACACAGCAGGGTTTTGTCACGTATACTCCTGTGTCTTTCCTAATAAATAACACGAATATCAAAATATACTAGGACGTCCATGTTCCTTTCATTCCTAGTACCTAGGATTGTTTAACATTCGTAAATATCCAAGCAATCCAACCACAGAATTTACAGATATTTCTTTTGGAGTTTATCCTGAAAGCAATTTAGTGGCTTTCAGTGAAACTTATGGCTAAAAGGAATAAATTCTAACATCTTTCCATTATTAGAGAAAAAATTAAGACACATGTGCAACACTTGGGTATCTTTAAGACTTCTGAAACATTAAAGTATAGAGGAATTTAATTAGTGTATAATAAAAGAACAAGTATAATTTTCCTGCTACCTAAATGTTTCTTTCTTCTTTATGTTGCCAACGATACTTCACGTCTTTACATTCAAGATAATGTGAAATATTAGTATAGGGACACATAAACGATATTATTTGGTTACCCTGGATGGTATTTAGTGTTGAGGAAAATGTGAATTACTGCCCTCTACCTAATCTTTTCTGTTATATCAAGAATAGGTCGCGAACATTTTATGTTCCGTAAGGCCATAAGACTGCATAGGACAAACTTACTCTAAATATACACAATGAAAAAATTTAGAGAAGCTTTCTTCTATACAACTGAAGCTATTACTGGAATGGATGCGAGTGGCTGTCACAATAATAGAAGAGGCGAGGCTTTTACAGACACTCTCACCAAGTGCTCCTCTTGTCGAGTTTGGACGGAAAGAATTCACCTTCTTGTCCTGTATTTCTCGTGTACTTTGGCTTCATCATTCGCTCTATATTACACACTGTTTGCTTGTATTTCGCTGCCTCACTAGCCTGTGGTTTTTTCAGTCCGTTGCAGATAAGAACGGAGGAAGATGAGGAAGAGTTTAAGGTAATCAGTCCCTCAATCTGGAGACGATATGTTCTGTTCATCAAGACTGATGAGCTAAACACGTTTCCACACAAAAATTCCTAAATGTTGCACAACTGACTCATTCCTCAACTTGTCGATTTTGTATACCATTTCCTTACACCTCCGAGGATCATTACACCTCCGAGGATCATTACACCTCCGAGGATCATTACACCTCCGAGGATCATTACACCTCCGAGGATCATTACACCTCCGAGGATCATTACACCTCCGAGGATCATTACACCTCCGAAGATCATTACACCTCCGAGGATCATTACACCTCCAAGGGTCATTGCACCTCCGAGGGTCATTACACCTCCGAGGATCATTACACCTCCGAGGGTCATTACACCTCCGAGGGTCATTAAACCTCCGAGGGTCATTACACCTCCGAGGATCATTACACCTCCGAGGATCATTACACCTCCGAGGATCATTACACCTCCGAGGGTCATTACACCTCCGAGGATCATTACACCTCCGAGGATCATTACACCTCCGAGGATCATTACACCTCCGAGGATCATTACACCTCCGATGATCATTACACCTCCGAGGATCATTACACCTCCGAGGGTCATTACACCTCCGAGGATCATTACACCTCCGAGGACCATTACACCTCCGAGGATCATTACACCTCCAAGGGTCATTGCACCTCCGAGGGTCATTACACCTCCGAGGATCATTACACCTCCGAGGGTCATTACACCTCCGAGGGTCATTACACCTAAGAGGGTCATTACACCTCCGAGGGTCATTACACCTCCGAGGATCATTACACCTCCGAGGATCATTACACCTTCGAGGATCATTACACCTCCGAGGATCATTACACCTCCGAGGATCATTACACCTCCGAGGGTCATTACACCTCCGAAGATCATTACACCTCCGAGGATCATTACACCTCCGAGGATCATTACACCTAAGAGGATCATTAAACCACCGAGGGTCATTACACCTCCGAGGGTCATTACACCTCCGAGGATCATTACACCTCCGAGGATCATTACACATCCGCGGATCATTACACCTCCGAGGATCATTACACCTTCGAGGATCATTACACCTCCGAGGATCATTACACCTCCGAGGATCATTACACCTCCGAGGGTCATTACACCTCCGAGGATCATTACACCTCCGACTATCATTACACCTCCGAGGATCATTACACCTTAGAGGATCATTACACCACCGAGGGTCATTACACCTCCGAGGGTCATTACACCTACGAGTATCATTACACCTCCGAGGGTCATTACACCTCCGAGGATCATTACACCTTAGAGGGTCATTACACCTCCGAGGATCATCATACTTCCGAGGATCATTACACCTCCGAGGATCATTACACCTCCGAGGATCATTGCACCTCCGAGGATCATTACACCTCCGAGGGTCATTACACCTCCGAGGATCATTACACCTCCGAGGATCATTATACCTCCGAGGGGTCATTACACCTCCTAGGATCATTACACCTCCGCGGATCATTACAAGTCCGAGGATCATTACACCTCCGAGGGTCATTACACCTCCGAGGATCATTACACCTCCGAGGATCATTACACCTCCGAGGGTCATTACACCTGCGAGGATCATTACACCTCCGAGGGTCATTACACCTCCGAGGGTCATTACGCCTCCGAGTATCATTACACTTCCGAGTATCATTACACCTACGAGGATCATTACACCTCAGAGGGTCATTACACCTCCGAGATCATTACACCTCCGAGGATCAGTACACCTCCGAGGATCATTACACCTCCGAGGATCATTACACCTCAGAGGATCATTACACCTCCGAGGATCATTACACCTCCGAGGATCATTACACCTCCGAGGGTCATTACACCTCCGAGGATCATTACACCTCCGAGGATCATTACACCTCCGAGGATCATTACACCTCCGAGGGTCATTACACCTCCGAGGATCATTACACCTCCAAGGGTCATTACACCTAAGAGGATCATTCCGAGGATCATTACACCTCCGAGGGTCATTACACCTCCGAGGATCATTACACCTCCGATCCGCGGATCATTACACCTCCGAGGGTCATTACACCTCCGAGGATCATTACACCTCCGAGGATCATTACACCTCCGAGGATCATTACACCTCCGAGGATCATTACACCTCCGAGGATCATTACACCTCCGAGGGTCATTACACCTCCGAGGATCATTACACCTCCGTGGGTCATTACACCTCCAAGGATCATTACACCTCCGAGGGTCATTACACCTCCGAGGATCATTACACCTCCGAGGGTCATTACACCTCCGAGGGTCATTACACCTCCGAGGATCATTACACCTCCGAGGGTCATTACACCTCCGAGGATCATTACACCTCCGAGGATCATTACACCTCCGAGGATCATTACACCTCCGAGGATCATTACACCTCCGAGGATCATTACACCTCCGAGGATCATTACACCTCCGAGGATCATTACACCTCCGAGGGTCATTACACCTCCGAGGATCATTACACCTCCGAGGATCATTACACCTCCGATGATCATTACACCTCCGAGGATCATTACACCTCCGAGGATCATTACACCTCCGAGGGATCATTACACCTCCGAGGATCATTACACTCCGAGGGTCATTCCGAGGATCATTATACCTCCGAGGATCATTACACCTCCGAGGGTCATTACACCTCCGAGGATCATTACACCTCCGAGGATCATTACACCTCCGAGGGTCATTACACCTCCGAGGATCATTACACCTCCGTGGGTCATTACACCTCCAAGGATCATTACACCTCCGAGGATCATTACACCTCCGAGGATCATTACACCTCCGAGGATCATTACACCTCCGAGGACCATTACACCTCCGAGGATCATTACACCTCCGAGGATCATTACACCTCCCTGGATCTTTACACCTCCCTGGATCATTACACCTCCCTGGATCTTTACACCTCCCTGGATCATTACACCTCCCCGGATCATTACACCTCCGAGGATCATTACACCTCCGAGGATCATTACACCTCCCGAGGATCATCATTACACCTCCGAGGATCATTACACCTCCGAGGATCATTACACCTCCGACACCCCTCCATCATTACACCTCCGAGGATCATTACACCTCCGAGGATCATTACACCTCCGAGGATCATTACACCTTCGAGGATCATTACACCCTAGAGGATCATTACACCTCCGAGATCATTACACCAATCTGGATCATTACACCTCCTGGAGGATCATTACACCTCCGAGGATCATTACACCTCCGAGGATCATTACACCTCCGAGGATCATTACACCTCCGAGGATCATTACACCTCCGAGGGATTATTCATTACACCTCCGAGGATCATTACACCTCCGAGGATCATTACACCTCCGACGTCCCTGATCATTACACCACCCTGGATCATTACACCTCCCTGGATCATTACACCTCCGTGGATCATTACACCTCCGTGGATCATTACACCTCCCTGGATCATTACACCTCCCTGGATCATTACACCTCCCTGGATCATTACACCTCCCTGGATCATTACACCTCCCTGGATCTCTACACCTCCCTGGATCATTACACCTCCCCGGATCATTACACCTCACTGGATCTTTACACCTCCCTGGATCATTACACCTCCCTGGATCATTACACCTCCCTGGATCATTACACCTCCCTGGATCTTTTCACCTCCCTGGATCATTACACGTCCCTGGATCTTTACTCCTCCCTGGATCATTACACCTCCCTGGATCATTACACCTCCCTGGATCATTACACCTCCCTGGATCATTACACCTCCCTGGATCATTACACCTCCCTGGATCATTACACCTCCCTGGATCATTACACCTCCCTGGATCATTACACCTCCCTGGACCTCCCTGGATCATTACACCTCCTGGATCATTACACCTCCCTGGATCATTACACCTCCGAGGATCATTACACCTCCTTGGAGGATCATTACACCTCCCTGGATCATTACACCTACCTCCCTGGATCATTACACCTCCGAGGATCATTACACCTCCGAGGATCATTACACCTCCGAGGATCATTACACCTCCGAGGGTCATTACACCTCCGAGGATCATTACACCTCCGAGGATCATTACACCTCCGAGGATCATTACACCTCCCTGGATCTTTACACCTCCCTGGATCATTACACCTCCCTGGATCTTTACACCTCCCTGGATCATTACACCTCCGAGGATCATTACACCTCTGAGGATCATTACACCTCCGAGGATCATTACACCTCCGAGGATCATTACACCTCCGAGGATCATTACACCTCCGAGGATCATTACACCTCCCTGGATCATTACACCTCCCTGGATCATTACACCTCCCTGGATCATTACACCTCCCTGGATCATTACACCTCCCTGGATCATTACACCTCCCTGGATCATTACACCTCCCTGGATCATTACACCTCCCTGGATCATTACACATCCGAGGATCATTACACCTCCGAGGATCATTACACCTCCGAGGATCATTACACCTCCGAGGATCATTACACCTCCGAGGGTCATTACACCTCCGAGGATCATTACACCTCCGAGGATCATTACACCTCCGAGGATCATTACACCTCCGAGGATCATTACACATCCGAGGATCATTACACCTCCGAGGATCATTACACCTTCGAGGATCATTACACCTCCGAGGATCATTACACCTCCGAGGATCATTACACCTCCGAGGGTCATTACACCTCCGAGGATCATTACACCTCCGAGGATCATTACACCTCCGAGGATCATTACACCTTAGAGGATCATTACACCTCCGAGGGTCATTACACCTCCGAGGGTCATTACACCTCCGAGGATCATTACACCTCCGAGGGTCATTACACCTCCGAGGACCATTACACCTCCGAGGGTCATTACACCTACGAGTATCATTACACCTCCGAGGGTCATTACACCTCCGAGGATCATTACACCTTAGAGGGTCATTACACCTCCGAGGATCATCATATTTCCGAGGATCATTACACCTCCGTGGATCATTGCACCTCCGAGGATCATTGCACCTCCGAGGATCATTACACCTCCGAGGGTCATTACACCTCCGAGGATCATTACACCTCTGAGGATCATTATACCTCCGAAAGGTCATTACACCTCCGAGGATCATTACACCTCCGAGGATCATTACAAGTCCGAGGATCATTACACCTCCGAGGGTCATTACACCTCCGAGGATCATTACACCTCCGAGGATAATTACACCTCCGAGGGTCATTACACCTGCGAGGATCATTACACCTCCGAAGGTCATTACACCTCCGAGGGTCATTACGCCTCCGAGTATCATTACACTTCCGAGTATCATTACACCTCCGAGGATCATTACACCTCAGAGGGTCATTACACCTCCGAAGATCATCATACTTATGAGGATCATTACACCTCCGAGGATCATTACACCTGCGAGGATCATTACACCTCAGAGGATCATTACACCTCCGAGGGTCATTACACCTCCGAGGGTCATTACACCTCCGAGGGTCATTACACCTCCGAGGATCATTACACCTCCGAGGATCATTACACCTCCGAGGATCATTACACCTCCGAGGGTCATTACACCTCCGAGGATCATTACACCTCCGAGGATCATTACACCTCCGAGGATCATTACACCTCCGAGGGTCATTACACCTCCGAGGATCATTACACCTCTGAGGATCATTACACTTCCGAGGATCATTACACCTCCGAGGGTCATTACACCTCCGAGGATCATTACACCTCCGAGGATCATTACACCTCCGATGATCATTACACCTCCGAGGATCATTACACCTCCGAGGGTCATTACACCTCCGAGGATCATTACACCTCCGATGATCATTACACCTCCGAGGATCATTACACCTCCGAGGGTCATTACACCTCCGAGGATCATTACACCTCCGAGGATCATTACACCTCCGAGGATCATTACACCTCCAAGGGTCATTACACCTCCGAGGATCATTACACCTCCGAGGATCATTACACCTCCGAGGATCATTACACCTCCGAGGATCATTACACCTCCAAGGGTCATTGCACCTCCGAGGATCATTACACCTCCGAGGGTCATTACACCTCCGAGGGTCATTACACCTCCGAGGGTCATTACACCTCCGAGGGTCATTACACTTCCGAGGATCATTACACCTCCGAGGATCATTACACCTCCGAGGATCATTACAACTCCGAGGATCATTACACATCCGAGGATCATTACACCTCCGAGGATCATTACACCTTAGAGGATCATTACACCTCCGAGGGTCATTACACCTCCGAGGGTCAATACACCTCCGAGGATCATTACACCTCCGAGGGTCATTACACCTCCGAGGATCATTACACCTCCGAGGGTCATTACACCTACGAGGGTCATTACACCTCCGAGGATCATTACACCTTAGAGGGTCATTACACCTCCGAGGATCATCATATTTCTGAGGATAATTACACCTCCGTGGATCATTACACCTCCGAGGATCATTGCACCTCTGAGGATCATTACACCTCCGAGGGTCATTACACCTCCGAGGATCATTACACCTCCGAGGATCATTATACCTCCGAGGGGTCATTACACCTCCGAGGATCGTTACACCTCCGAGGATCATTACAAGTCCGAGGATCATTACACCTCCGAGGATCATTACACCTCCGAGGATCATTACACCTCCGAGGATCATTACACCTCCGAGGGTCATTACACCTGCTAGGATCATTACACCTCCGAGGGTCATTACACCTCCGAGGGTCATTACGCCTCCGAGTATCATTACACTTCCGAGTATCATTACACCTCCGAGGATCATTACACCTCAGAGGGTCATTACACCTCCGAAGATCATCATACTTCCGAGGATCATTACACCTCCGAGGATCATTACACCTGCGAGGATCATTACACCTCCGAGGGTCATTACACCTCCGAGGGTCATTACACCTCCGAGGGTCATTACACCTCCGAGGATCATTACACCTCCGAGGATCATTACACCTCCGAGGATCATTACACCTCCGAGGGTCATTACACCTCCGAGGATCATTACACCTCCGAGGATCATTACACCTCCGAGGATCATTACACCTCCGAGGATCATTACACCTCCGAGGGTCATTGCACCTCCGAGGATCATTGCACCTCCGAGGATCATTACACCTCCGAGGATCACTACACCTCCGAGGATCATTACACCTCCGAGGATCATTAAACCTCCGAGGATCATTACACCTCCGAGGATCATTACACCTCCTAGGGTCATTACACCTCCGAGGATCATTACACCTCCGAGGATCATTACACCTCCGAGGATCATTACACCTCCGAGGGTCATTACACCTCCGAGGATCATTACACCTCCGAGGATCATTACACCTCCGAGGATCATTACATCTCCGAGGGTCATTACACCTCCGAGGATCATTACACCTCCGAGGATCATTACACCTCCGAGGTTCATTACACCTCCGAGGATCATTACACCTCCGAGGATCATTACACCTCCGAGGATCATTACACCTCCGAGGGACATTACACCTCCAAGGGTCATTACACCTCTGAGGATCATTACACCTCCGAGGATCATTACACCTCCGAGGATCATTACACCTCCGAGGATCATTACACCTCCGAGGGTCATTACACCTCCGAGGATCATTACACCTCCGAGGATCATTACACATCCGAGGATCATTACACCTCCGAGGATCGTTACACCTACGAGGGTCATTACACCTCCGAGGATCATTACACCTCCGAGGATCATTACACCTCCGAGGGTCATTACACCTCCGAGGATCATTACACCTCCGAGGATCATTACACCTCCGAGGGTCATTACATCTGCGAGGATCATTACACCTCCGAGGGTCATTACACCTCCGAGGGTCATTACGCCTCCGAGTATCATTACACTTCCGAGAATCATTACACCTCCGAGGATCATTACACCTCAGAGGGTCATTACACCTCCGAAGATCATTATACTTCCGAGGATCATTACACCTCCGAGGATCATTACACCTGCGAGGATCATTACACCTCAGAGGATCATTACACCTCCGAGGGTCATTACACCTCCCAGGGTCATTACACCTCCGAGGATCATTACACCTCCGAGGATCATTACACCTCCGAGGATCATTACACCTCTGAGGGTCATTACACCTCCGAGGATCATTACACCTCCGAGGATCATTACACCTCCGAGGATCATTACACCTCCGAGGATCATTACACCTCCGAGGGTCATTGCACCTCCGAGGATCATTGCACCTCCGAGGATCATTACACCTACGAGGATCACTACACCTCCGAGGATCATTACACCTCCGAGGATCATTAAACCTCCGAGGATCATTACACCTCCGAGGATCATTACACCTCCGAGGGTCATTACACCTCCGAGGATCATTACACCTCCGAGGATCATTACACCTCCGAGGATCATTACACCTCCGAGGGTCATTACACCTCCGAGGATCATTACACCTCCGAGGATCATTACACCTCCGAGGATCATTACATCTCCGAGGGTCATTACACCTCCGAGGATCATTACACCTCCTAGGATCATTACACCTCCGAGGTTCATTACACCTCCGAGGATCATTACACCTCCGAGGATCATTACACCTCCGAGGATCATTACACCTCCGAGGATCATTACACCTCCGAGGGTCATTACACCTCCGAGGATCATTACACCTCCGAGGATCATTACACATCCGAGGATCATTACACCTCCGAGGATCATTACACCTACGAGGGTCATTACACCTCCGAGGATCATTACACCTCCGAGGATCATTACACCTCCGAGGATCATTACACCTCCGAGGGTCATTACATCTCCGAGGATCACTACACCTCCGAGGATCATTACACCTCCGAGGATCATTACACCTCCGAGGATCATTACACCTCCGAGGATCATTACACCTCCGAGGGTCATTACATCTCCGAGGATCATTACACCTCCGAGGGTCATTACACCTCCGAAGGTCATTACACCTCCGAGGGTCATTACACCTCCGAGGCTCATTACACCTCCGAGGGTCATTACACCTACGAGTATCATTACACCTCCGAGGGTCATTACACCTCCAAGGATCATTACACCTCAGAGGGTCATTACACCTCCGAGGATCATCATACTTCCGAGGATCATTACACCTCCTAGGATCATTACACCTCCGAGGATCATTGCACCTCCGAGGATCATTACACCTCCGAGGGTCATTACACCTCCGAGGATCATTACACCTCCGAGGATCATGATATCTCCGAGGGGTCATTACAGCTCCGAGGATCATTACACCTCCGAGGATCATTACAAGTCCGAGGATCATTACACCTCCGAGGGTCATTACACCTCCGAGGATCATTACACCTCCGAGGATCATTACACCTCCGAGGGTCATTACACCTCCGAGAATCATTACACTTCCGAGGGTCATTACACCTCCGAGGATCATTATGTTATTGCTGTTCTTACTGCTGAACAGCGGTTTAGTGCCGATGAAGGTAGCGTAGGTAGCAATGATACGGCCGTGGACTAGATTGGCTTTAATCGGGTAGGAGTGAGTACACAACGGGCAGTGTGAGGGAGTGACCGCAAGCCAGTCCGTGGAGGGGGAGCACCTGTGAGTATCACGTCGGTCGGTCGAGGAGAGAAAGAGGGTGGTCTGTGCTTCCCACCGACCTAGGTAGGCCTACAGAGGGCAGCACTGAATGCCGCGAAATATGAAGTAGTCAGAGCAGACGGCTAGGCTGTGTGATCTGACAGTACAGGCTGTCTACATTTGCTCGGCCACGCACCTCGCGTCGTCCCGACGCGACAATACTGGTGGGCCCATAGGTACAAAGGAATTACACTAGCTACCCCAGAGAGGGACTGGCTTTCGCTCACTAGTAAATAAAAAATGGACAAAAAAAAAATGTGACAGGCAAAAAAAAAACTCTCCCGTCCAGGGGAAGAGAAAACTGGTTTGCCCGCGCTGTTTCATCGAGTAGAGAGCCCGGAGACGTCAGCACTGGAACTAAAATCTTCTATATACAGGTTGTCCGCAGGGCTGAACATCAGTTGACCACTCGTCTACTAACGTTGTTGCACGCTCACATCTGCAAACAATGACTGACAGTAGCATTTCCTAAGGTGTGACATGTAACTCAGAGGGCAGCTCTGCCCTGACCGTAATACAGGCTTTTTTTTCCTTTAGTTATAAAACACTGGTGCACATACATACAATAATACTATATCCATGGAATTCATTACACTCTGGGTACCCTTCTAAAAGTATTTACATAATTACATGATGTCCACCCTGACTCTATTATCGACTAGCTATACAATGTGTGTGCATTTATACCCATTTCTGCAAGCAAACAATTAGCATAACTAGCGTAGGAGTCAGACAAGTCAGTAGGTACGTCAATGTCACAGAAATGTACTGTTGTCCTGGGTCGCAGGCCATAAGTATGGAGCCTTACTGGGCCGTCTTCCGTACCAGTAGTAGTGGGAGAAGGGATAGACGGTTTGTCCCTAACATTAGTCTGATCGTGGCGTTGCAACGCACGCACTTCCAGCTCTGCTTCGGCCTGCATATGGTCCACATACTTCATGTGATCAAGGTGGGCTTCCTTGATAGTTCCCGTAGCAATCTCCCTCACCTCGAACTTATTGCCACGGAGTTGTCGTAGGACACGGTAAGGACCCACAAACTTTGGGACAAGTTTGTGCATACCTGGGGTCTGCACTGGGTTGAGCAACATAACTTTGCAACCTGGTTCCACTTTGCTTTCCTTGGCGCGGGCATTGCGCTCAGACGTGAACCTATCAGTAGCTTTCATAAGGTTCTCTCGTACCCGCTGGAAGACAAGCTGCGTTGTCCTCATCTTTACTACACTGGGGTTATCAGTATCGTAAGTAGGTCTAGGTGGAGTAAACAGAATTTCATATGGTAAGCGCTTGTCATAGCCATACAAAGCAAAATGAGGTGTCTCACCGATCGAGCTGTTGAGGGAGGAATTTAATGTACACTGAACATCTGGGATAGCCTCATCCCATGTAGTACAACTTGGGTTAACGGTTACTCTGAGCACCTCCAGGACTTTGCGATTTGTACGTTCAGCAAGACCATTACTCGCAGGGTGGCGTGGAGCTACTGGTGCTTGATGAATGTTGAATCTGGAGCAAAGATCCTGCATTATGCCATTTATAAACTCAGACCCATTGTCTGACAGAAGGACACGTGGGCAAGTATGACGAAGAACAACATGCTCACGGAAAGCACTAGCGACCGTTTCCGCGGTTTTATCAGGAATGGGTACTAATTCACTGTACCGCGTCAAGTTATCTACCATTACAAGCAGGTGCTTATTTCCCTTCTCCGAAGTCGAGAAGTTCGTCAACAGGTCGACAGAAGTTCTCTCCCAGGGCTCCTTTGTAATGGGATACTTTAGAATGGGGTTAGGACCTGTAATGGTACCCTTGTGCGGTAGGCAGACAACACACTGGTGTACATGCTTGGCAATGTCCGCTGCCATCTTAGGCCAGAAATATTTCATTCGTGCCTGTTTGATACTGCGGTCCTTCCCGGGGTGCGCTACACCTGGGACATTGTGGATCAACCTAAGAGTAGCTGGTATCATGGACTCTGGTATCACCAGTTGGTATACGGTTCTGCCGGGGTCCACCAGCTGTGCAACACGGCACAGTACTCCTTGGTTGACCACCAAATCCTTCAGTGGGACGGGAGACTTGACCTGTAAGTCAACGTCCTCCTTGGTCAGGAAACGAAGGACTGGAGACCACACAGGGTCCTGTCGTTGGGCTCTCTCGAGATCCTCAACAGAGAACGAATTGCCGACACTCACGAATGCTATATGTCTCGACAGGGCATCAGCTACAACATTTTGCTTACCTGGGACATAGCAAATTTCAGGGTTGTAGTCATTGAACGTGAGCGACCACCGAGCATGCTTTCCCGAGAGGTTCTTATTCGCAAAAAGGGCCAATAAGGGTAAATGATCTGTATAAATCTTGATAGGATAATGATAGATGATATCCCGAAAATGACTCAGGGCCCATACAATGGCTAAAGCTTCTAGCTCTGTCACTGAATAATTGACTTCCGCTTTAGTAAGAACACGGCTAGCATAGGCAATAGGCTGTTGCTTACCATTAGATTCCTGTGACAAGACTGCACCGATGCCAACTTTGCTGGCATCAGTCGTCAAGGTAAATGCCTTGGTGAAATCAGGGAATCTAAGGGTTGGGGCTGATGTTAACTTGTTCTTAAGAATGACAAAAGCTCGTTCCTGATCACACGTCCACTCAAAAGGGGCATCCTTCTTGAGTAAGCGTGTCAGGGGTGCAGCAATGGTGGAGAAACCTGCGATAAAGGTGCGGTAGAAACCCACCAGGCCTATGAAGGACCGGACTGCATCCGCCGTCATGGGTCTGGGGAATTTCTGCACGGCCGAGATTTTAGACTCGTCCGTCTTTATGCCATTCTGAGTCACTACGTGACCCAGAAATTTTATTTCCTTCCGGAGGAAATGACATTTGGAGAGCTTTACCTTAAGATTTGCCTGAGCTAGCCTGTCCAATACCCTGTCAAGTTTCTCAAGATGTGATGGGACATCTTGCGACATGACTATGAGATCATCCAGGTAGACCATGAGCGTGCCACCTAGGAGGGTACGGAAAATTGTCGT
This sequence comes from Cherax quadricarinatus, assembly GCF_038502225.1. Classification (NCBI taxonomy): domain Eukaryota; kingdom Metazoa; phylum Arthropoda; class Malacostraca; order Decapoda; family Parastacidae; genus Cherax; species Cherax quadricarinatus. Next base: position 39,327,699 of record NC_091316.1, on the reverse strand, counting down.
CATCAAACGACTAAACGTGATTGGGCTTCCGCGCAAGCCGAAGGGCATCCTCCTGAACTGGTAATGACCAGTTGGAGTAGAGAAAGCTGTCAACTCTCTGCTCTCATCATCGAGGGGGATCTGCCAGAACCCTTGAAGAAGATCAAGAGTTGAAAAGACCTTATTATCGCCGATGTTCTGCAACAGGTCGTTCAGAACTGGCAATGGAAAACGGTCTGGGATGGTACATGCATTCAGTTTCCTGTAATCGATAACAGGGCGCCAGGTTCCGTCTTTCTTGGGAACCAGAATAAGGGGAGCATTCCACGGGGAAGTGGACTCCTCAATAACTCCATCACGGAGCATCCGTGTAATGAGTTCTTCGGCGAAGACTCTTTGCGCATGTGGCAGGCGATACGCAGGTACATAAATGGGTTTAGTACCTTTGTCAAGTGGAATACGGTGAGAAATCAGTGGGGTCAAACCCATCGACTCACCATCTAGTGCAACTGCAGAACGTGCACGATTGAGAACCTGGAGAAGTTTTGGGACCTCTTCAGGATAGTCTGTCAAAGCTATATCATCTTCCTGCACTGGCCGGGTGTTGGAAGAGTCAGCAGCAGACTCGCCTGGGAGAACTGCACTCACAAGGAAGTCAGCTGGGGCTTCACCCTCCACTCTCACCGGTAGAGGGAATCTGACAAGGTCGACAAGTGAGGTATTCTTCCGCAGGGGAAATTCTCGACTATGCATGTTGACAACAAGGACTTGCAACTTACCACGTTGCACTGTGTGCAAGGATGGTTCAAGGGAGAGGCCCTTGACTCGGCACGTGTCGTTGTCAACCAGCACATGGTCTCCTTCAAAAGCTCTGCTCACGTACACCGTAACAGGAGTGAGCGAGTTAGCTGACAAAGTGACGTCATACTTTGTACAAGCAGTAACTCTGCTCGCTGATGCCATGACACGAGTCAGACAGTCGCCTGCCGACAGGGATACTGCGGCTTGACAACTGCTGGTCTCTACAACAGCGTCAGAGTTAGAGTGAAGGTTAGACTGGGCGTCCCCAGACTGGGTTTCACTGGTAACTAAGCGCTGATGGCCAGGAGGTGATGGGCAACGAGCTCTACTACGAGGCCGATCAGGACAAGAGACCGACCCCGGGGAGAATGTGCTATGGAAACCACCGGTTTCCAACGATTCTAGGCACTGTGCATACTCTGAGACAGAGTAGCACGTAGTGGATCCTAAGCGCACGCCCCAGAAGGGCACATCCACTCCGTTGAATTCCGCTTTCCACTCAGCTGGATCTAAACGGATCCTAAGATCTGCCATGGTTTTGAACCCTATGAGCAGGTCACCATGGAAAACAATACCATCTATGACTAAGAATTTTGCGGACAGCTTGTGACCCTGGACCACAAATTCTAGCGTTGTGCGACCGCGAACCGTCAGCGGTTTACCTGAGACTCCTCTCAAGGTCTGAATGGCAGACGGCTCTGTCAACATGGCCGCGTGAAGGCCAATGTCTCGGAAAAAAGTGGAGCGGACAATGTTAACCACCGAACCTGTATCTAGGAAAAGCTGAACAGGCTTATTGTGGACAGTGGACTCGATGAGCGGTCCACATGGGTTGTCATACCGAACATGAAGGCATGACAGGCCGACGAGATCCCCGGAGTCACAGCTGCTCGAGGCTCGACACTTGTTGACGAGGCTCGACCTGGAAGGTACGGTACGAGTCTCGGCAACAACGTCAAGACACTCGGTTTCCTCACTGTCGGCAAGCGCATCACTGCCCAGGGCGGCGAATGCATTGCGGACAGGGACGGAATACAGCGACTCCGACAGGGTTACTATGTCTTTCGCTGGTTTTGCGGACGCGCCTCTTCCCCCGAACTAGTGGAAGGGCTTCTACGAGCACGTGCATTGCGCGACGACTGCTTGCTCCACTCAGCTGAAAGTATACTTCGCAGCTTGTTACACTCATGGGAGGTATGACTGGAAGTATTGTGGTAAACACAGACTCCCTCGCGAAGCTGAGCATGGGGACGGTGACGGTTACCTTGATACTGAGCATGGGGACGGTTATGGTTACTGGGATACTGAGCATGGGGACTGTTATGGTTACTTTGCGGGGACTTAGGTTTGTAACACTCCGATCGGTAGTGCCCTCGTTTGCCACAGTTGAAACAAGTCACTACACGCTTAGCGGGTGAGGTTGGGGGTGGTGTCTGCTGGCGACGTTTCGCCCTGGTCCAGGAAGTCGATGACTGCCTTTTTGTATGAGACCGACTGTTGTTACTGTGGTCAATATTTTTACTTAGGCGCGTGTTAGTGGGACTGGGGTTAGAAACTTTGTGGGCTGGCTGTCTGACAGCAGCAGCAAAAGTGACTTCCGGCTGTGACCGCGGGGTCACTGTGGACGGCGCCGGGAGGATGGGTAGGGGATCATCCGCAAAGCGGCAAACCTTGCCTTGCTCGGAAGGCTGCTTGAGCGAGTCGATGGCGTCATATGCACCCAGGACATCGTGCTGAGGGCCGAGTCCTAGCGCATCAATGGCAGCCCAGAGGTTAGGGGCGGCATCCCTCCGCATGATGTCCTGGGTGCATATGACGCCATCGACTCGCTCAAGCCGCCTTCCGAGCAAGGCAAGGTTTGCCGCTTTGCGGATGATCCCCCTACCCATCCTCCCGGCGCCGTCCACAGTGACCCCGCGGTCGCAGCCGGAAGTCACTTTTGCTGCTGCTGTCAGACAGCCAGCCCACAAAGTTTCTAACCCCCAGTCCCACTAACACGCGCCTAAGTAAAAATATTGACCACAGTAACAACAGTCGGTCTCATACAAATCGTACCGTACCTTCCAGGTCGAGCCTCGTCAACAAGTGTCGAGCCTCGAGCAGCTGTGACTCCGGGGATCTCGTCAAGACGCTGGGAGTAACAGATAACTCTTTAGGCCAGCAGGTGCGTTGGATGACGACGGATGATGTTGACTGGCGTCGACCGATGGTGTTTACCCCTCCACCCTGAAGAGGCTCACAATGCCGCTGACTCCGCTGTCACCACTGTTATTGCTGTTCTTACTGCTGAACAGCGGTTTAGTGCCGATGAAGGTAGCGTAGGTAGCAATGATACGGCCGTGGACTAGATTGGCTTTAATCGGGTAGGAGTGAGTACACAACGGGCAGTGTGAGGGAGTGACCGCAAGCCAGTCCGTGGAGGGGGAGCACCAGTGAGTATCACGTCGGTCGGTCGAGGAGAGAAAGAGGGTGGTCTGTGCTTCCCACCGACCTAGGTAGGCCTACAGAGGGCAGCACTGAATGCCGCGAAATATGAACTAGTCAGAGCAGACGGCTAGGCTGTGTGCTCTGACAGTACAGGCTGTCTACAATTACACCTCAGAGGGTCATTACACCTCCGAGGATCATCATTCTTCCGAGGATCATTACACCTCCGAGGATCATTACACCTGCGAGGATCATTACACCTCCGAGGGTCATTACACCTCCGAGGGTCATTACACCTCCGAGGATCATTACACCTCCGAGGATCATTACACCTCCGAGGATCACTAAACCTCCCTGGATCATTACTCCTCCCTGGATCATTAAACCTCCGAGGATCATTACACCTCCGAGGATCATTACACCTCCGAGGGTTATTACACCTCCGAGGATCATTGCACCTCCGAGGATCATTACACATCCGAGGGTCATTACACCTCCGAGGATCATTACACCTCCGAGGATCATTACACCTCCGAGGATCATTACACCTCCGAGGGTCATTACACCTCCGAGGATCATTACACCTCCGTGGGTCATTACACCTCCGAGGATCATTACACCTCCGAGGATCATTACACCTACGAGGGTCATTACACCTCCGAGGATCATTACACCTCCGAGGATCATTACACCTCCGAGGATCATTACACCTCCGAGGGTCATTACACCTCCAAGGATCACTACACCTCCGAGGATCATTGCACCTCCGAGGATCATTACACCTCCGAGGATCATTAAACCTCCGAGGATCATTACACCTCCGAGGGTCATTACACCTCCGAGGATCATTACACCTCCGAGGATCATTACACCTCCGAGGATCATTACACCTCCGAGGATCACTACACCTCCGAGGATCATTACACCTCCGAGGATCATTACACCTCCGAGGATCATTTCACCTCCGAGGATCATTACACCTCCGAGGATCATTACACCTCCGAGGATCATTACAACTCCGAGGGTCATTACACCTCCGAGGATCATTACACCTCCGTGGGTCATTACACCTCCGAGGATCATTACACCTCCGAGGATCATTACACATCCGAGGATCATTACTCCTCCGAGGATCATTACACCTACGAGGGTCATTACACCTCCGAGGATCATTACACCTCCGAGGATCATTACACCTCCGAGGATCATTACACCTCCGAGGGTCATTACACCTCCAAGGATCACTACACCTCCGAGGATCATTGCATCTCCGAGGATCATTACACCTCCGAGGATCATTACACCTACGAGGGTCATTACACCTCCGAGGATCATTACACCTCCGAGGATCATTACACCTCCGAGGATCATTACACCTCCGAGGGTCATTACATCTCCGAGGATCACTACACCTCCGAGGATCATTACACCTCCGAGGATCATTACACCTCCGAGGATCATTACACCTCCGAGGATCATTACACCTCCGAGGGTCATTACATCTCCGAGGATCATTACACCTCCGAGGGTCATTACACCTCCGAAGGTCATTACACCTCCGAGGGTCATTACACCTCCGAGGCTCATTACACCTCCGAGGGTCATTACACCTACGAGTATCATTACACCTCCGAGGGTCATTACACCTCCAAGGATCATTACACCTCAGAGGGTCATTACACCTCCGAGGATCATCATACTTCCGAGGATCATTACACCTCCTAGGATCATTACACCTCCGAGGATCATTGCACCTCCGAGGATCATTACACCTCCGAGGGTCATTACACCTCCGAGGATCATTACACCTCCGAGGATCATGATATCTCCGAGGGGTCATTACAGCTCCGAGGATCATTACACCTCCGAGGATCATTACAAGTCCGAGGATCATTACACCTCCGAGGGTCATTACACCTCCGAGGATCATTACACCTCCGAGGATCATTACACCTCCGAGGGTCATTACACCTCCGAGAATCATTACACTTCCGAGGGTCATTACACCTCCGAGGATCATTATGTTATTGCTGTTCTTACTGCTGAACAGCGGTTTAGTGCCGATGAAGGTAGCGTAGGTAGCAATGATACGGCCGTGGACTAGATTGGCTTTAATCGGGTAGGAGTGAGTACACAACGGGCAGTGTGAGGGAGTGACCGCAAGCCAGTCCGTGGAGGGGGAGCACCTGTGAGTATCACGTCGGTCGGTCGAGGAGAGAAAGAGGGTGGTCTGTGCTTCCCACCGACCTAGGTAGGCCTACAGAGGGCAGCACTGAATGCCGCGAAATATGAAGTAGTCAGAGCAGACGGCTAGGCTGTGTGATCTGACAGTACAGGCTGTCTACATTTGCTCGGCCACGCACCTCGCGTCGTCCCGACGCGACAATACTGGTGGGCCCATAGGTACAAAGGAATTACACTAGCTACCCCAGAGAGGGACTGGCTTTCGCTCACTAGTAAATAAAAAATGGACAAAAAAAAAATGTGACAGGCAAAAAAAAAACTCTCCCGTCCAGGGGAAGAGAAAACTGGTTTGCCCGCGCTGTTTCATCGAGTAGAGAGCCCGGAGACGTCAGCACTGGAACTAAAATCTTCTATATACAGGTTGTCCGCAGGGCTGAACATCAGTTGACCACTCGTCTACTAACGTTGTTGCACGCTCACATCTGCAAACAATGACTGACAGTAGCATTTCCTAAGGTGTGACATGTAACTCAGAGGGCAGCTCTGCCCTGACCGTAATACAGGCTTTTTTTTCCTTTAGTTATAAAACACTGGTGCACATACATACAATAATACTATATCCATGGAATTCATTACACTCTGGGTACCCTTCTAAAAGTATTTACATAATTACATGATGTCCACCCTGACTCTATTATCGACTAGCTATACAATGTGTGTGCATTTATACCCATTTCTGCAAGCAAACAATTAGCATAACTAGCGTAGGAGTCAGACAAGTCAGTAGGTACGTCAATGTCACAGAAATGTACTGTTGTCCTGGGTCGCAGGCCATAAGTATGGAGCCTTACTGGGCCGTCTTCCGTACCAGTAGTAGTGGGAGAAGGGATAGACGGTTTGTCCCTAACATTAGTCTGATCGTGGCGTTGCAACGCACGCACTTCCAGCTCTGCTTCGGCCTGCATATGGTCCACATACTTCATGTGATCAAGGTGGGCTTCCTTGATAGTTCCCGTAGCAATCTCCCTCACCTCGAACTTATTGCCACGGAGTTGTCGTAGGACACGGTAAGGACCCACAAACTTTGGGACAAGTTTGTGCATACCTGGGGTCTGCACTGGGTTGAGCAACATAACTTTGCAACCTGGTTCCACTTTGCTTTCCTTGGCGCGGGCATTGCGCTCAGACGTGAACCTATCAGTAGCTTTCATAAGGTTCTCTCGTACCCGCTGGAAGACAAGCTGCGTTGTCCTCATCTTTACTACACTGGGGTTATCAGTATCGTAAGTAGGTCTAGGTGGAGTAAACAGAATTTCATATGGTAAGCGCTTGTCATAGCCATACAAAGCAAAATGAGGTGTCTCACCGATCGAGCTGTTGAGGGAGGAATTTAATGTACACTGAACATCTGGGATAGCCTCATCCCATGTAGTACAACTTGGGTTAACGGTTACTCTGAGCACCTCCAGGACTTTGCGATTTGTACGTTCAGCAAGACCATTACTCGCAGGGTGGCGTGGAGCTACTGGTGCTTGATGAATGTTGAATCTGGAGCAAAGATCCTGCATTATGCCATTTATAAACTCAGACCCATTGTCTGACAGAAGGACACGTGGGCAAGTATGACGAAGAACAACATGCTCACGGAAAGCACTAGCGACCGTTTCCGCGGTTTTATCAGGAATGGGTACTAATTCACTGTACCGCGTCAAGTTATCTACCATTACAAGCAGGTGCTTATTTCCCTTCTCCGAAGTCGAGAAGTTCGTCAACAGGTCGACAGAAGTTCTCTCCCAGGGCTCCTTTGTAATGGGATACTTTAGAATGGGGTTAGGACCTGTAATGGTACCCTTGTGCTGTAGGCAGACAACACACTGGTGTACATGCTTGGCAATGTCCGCTGCCATCTTAGGCCAGAAATATTTCATTCGTGCCTGTTTGATACTGCGGTCCTTCCCGGGGTGCGCTACACCTGGGACATTGTGGATCAACCTAAGAGTAGCTGGTATCATGGACTCTGGTATCACCAGTTGGTATACGGTTCTGCCGGGGTCCACCAGCTGTGCAACACGGCACAGTACTCCTTGGTTGACCACCAAATCCTTCAGTGGGACGGGAGACTTGACCTGTAAGTCAACGTCCTCCTTGGTCAGGAAACGAAGGACTGGAGACCACACAGGGTCCTGTCGTTGGGCTCTCTCGAGATCCTCAACAGAGAACGAATTGCCGACACTCACGAATGCTATATGTCTCGACAGGGCATCAGCTACAACATTTTGCTTACCTGGGACATAGCAAATTTCAGGGTTGTAGTCATTGAACGTGAGCGACCACCGAGCATGCTTTCCCGAGAGGTTCTTATTCGCAAAAAGGGCCAATAAGGGTAAATGATCTGTATAAATCTTGATAGGATAATGATAGATGATATCCCGAAAATGACTCAGGGCCCATACAATGGCTAAAGCTTCTAGCTCTGTCACTGAATAATTGACTTCCGCTTTAGTAAGAACACGGCTAGCATAGGCAATAGGCTGTTGCTTACCATTAGATTCCTGTGACAAGACTGCACCGATGCCAACTTTGCTGGCATCAGTCGTCAAGGTAAATGCCTTGGTGAAATCAGGGAATCTAAGGGTTGGGGCTGATGTTAACTTGTTCTTAAGAATGACAAAAGCTCGTTCCTGATCACACGTCCACTCAAAAGGGGCATCCTTCTTGAGTAAGCGTGTCAGGGGTGCAGCAATGGTGGAGAAACCTGCGATAAAGGTGCGGTAGAAACCCGCCAGGCCTATGAAGGACCGGACTGCATCCGCCGTCATGGGTCTGGGGAATTTCTGCACGGCCGAGATTTTAGACTCGTCCGTCTTTATGCCATTCTGAGTCACTACGTGACCCAGAAATTTTATTTCCTTCCGGAGGAAATGACATTTGGAGAGCTTTACCTTAAGATTTGCCTGAGCTAGCCTGTCCAATACCCTGTCAAGTTTCTCAAGATGTGATGGGACATCTTGCGACATGACTATGAGATCATCCAGGTAGACCATGAGCGTGCCACCTAGGAGGGTACGGAAAATTGTCGTCATCAAACGACTAAACGTGATTGGGCTTCCGCGCAAGCCGAAGGGCATCCTCCTGAACTGGTAATGACCAGTTGGAGTAGAGAAAGCTGTCAACTCTCTGCTCTCATCATCGAGGGGGATCTGCCAGAACCCTTGAAGAAGATCAAGAGTTGAAAAGACCTTATTATCGCCGATGTTCTGCAACAGGTCGTTCAGAACTGGCAATGGAAAACGGTCTGGGATGGTACATGCATTCAGTTTCCTGTAATCGATAACAGGGCGCCAGGTTCCGTCTTTCTTGGGAACCAGAATAAGGGGAGCATTCCACGGGGAAGTGGACTCCTCAATAACTCCATCACGGAGCATCCGTGTAATGAGTTCTTCGGCGAAGACTCTTTGCGCATGTGGCAGGCGATACGCAGGTACATAAATGGGTTTAGTACCTTTGTCAAGTGGAATACGGTGAGAAATCAGTGGGGTCAAACCCATCGACTCACCATCTAGTGCAACTGCAGAACGTGCACGATTGAGAACCTGGAGAAGTTTTGGGACCTCTTCAGGATAGTCTGTCAAAGCTATATCATCTTCCTGCACTGGCCGGGTGTTGGAAGAGTCAGCAGCAGACTCGCCTGGGAGAACTGCACTCACAAGGAAGTCAGCTGGGGCTTCACCCTCCACTCTCACCGGTAGAGGGAATCTGACAAGGTCGACAAGTGAGGTATTCTTCCGCAGGGGAAATTCTCGACTATGCATGTTGACAACAAGGACTTGCAACTTACCACGTTGCACTGTGTGCAAGGATGGTTCAAGGGAGAGGCCCTTGACTCGGCACGTGTCGTTGTCAACCAGCACATGGTCTCCTTCAAAAGCTCTGCTCACGTACACCGTAACAGGAGTGAGCGAGTTAGCTGACAAAGTGACGTCATACTTTGTACAAGCAGTAACTCTGCTCGCTGATGCCATGACACGAGTCAGACAGTCGCCTGCCGACAGGGATACTGCGGCTTGACAACTGCTGGTCTCTACAACAGCGTCAGAGTTAGAGTGAAGGTTAGACTGGGCGTCCCCAGACTGGGTTTCACTGGTAACTAAGCGCTGATGGCCAGGAGGTGATGGGCAACGAGCTCTACTACGAGGCCGATCAGGACAAGAGACCGACCCCGGGGAGAATGTGCTATGGAAACCACCGGTTTCCAACGATTCTAGGCACTGTGCATACTCTGAGACAGAGTAGCACGTAGTGGATCCTAAGCGCACGCCCCAGAAGGGCACATCCACTCCGTTGAATTCCGCTTTCCACTCAGCTGGATCTAAACGGATCCTAAGATCTGCCATGGTTTTGAACCCTATGAGCAGGTCACCATGGAAAACAATACCATCTATGACTAAGAATTTTGCGGACAGCTTGTGACCCTGGACCACAAATTCTAGCGTTGTGCGACCGCGAACCGTCAGCGGTTTACCTGAGACTCCTCTCAAGGTCTGAATGGCAGACGGCTCTGTCAACATGGCCGCGTGAGGCCAATGTCTCGGAAAAAAGTGGAGCGGACAATGTTAACCACCGAACCTGTATCTAGGAAAAGCTGAACAGGCTTATTGTGGACAGTGGACTCGATGAGCGGTCCACATGGGTTGTCATACCGAACATGAAGGCATGACAGGCCGACGAGATCCCCGGAGTCACAGCTGCTCGAGGCTCGACACTTGTTGACGAGGCTCGACCTGGAAGGTACGGTACGAGTCTCGGCAACAACGTCAAGACACTCGGTTTCCTCACTGTCGGCAAGCGCATCACTGCCCAGGGCGGCGAATGCATTGCGGACAGGGACGGAATACAGCGACTCCGACAGGGTTACTATGTCTTTCGCTGGTTTTGCGGACGCGCCTCTTCCCCCGAACTAGTGGAAGGGCTTCTACGAGCACGTGCATTGCGCGACGACTGCTTGCTCCACTCAGCTGAAAGTATACTTCGCAGCTTGTTACACTCATGGGAGGTATGACTGGAAGTATTGTGGTAAACACAGACTCCCTCGCGAAGCTGAGCATGGGGACGGTGACGGTTACCTTGATACTGAGCATGGGGACGGTTATGGTTACTGGGATACTGAGCATGGGGACTGTTATGGTTACTTTGCGGGGACTTAGGTTTGTAACACTCCGATCGGTAGTGCCCTCGTTTGCCACAGTTGAAACAAGTCACTACACGCTTAGCGGGTGAGGTTGGGGGTGGTGTCTGCTGGCGACGTTTCGCCCTGGTCCAGGAAGTCGATGACTGCCTTTTTGTATGAGACCGACTGTTGTTACTGTGGTCAATATTTTTACTTAGGCGCGTGTTAGTGGGACTGGGGTTAGAAACTTTGTGGGCTGGCTGTCTGACAGCAGCAGCAAAAGTGACTTCCGGCTGTGACCGCGGGGTCACTGTGGACGGCGCCGGGAGGATGGGTAGGGGATCATCCGCAAAGCGGCAAACCTTGCCTTGCTCGGAAGGCTGCTTGAGCGAGTCGATGGCGTCATATGCACCCAGGACATCGTGCTGAGGGCCGAGTCCTAGCGCATCAATGGCAGCCCAGAGGTTAGGGGCGGCATCCCTCCGCATGATGTCCTGGGTGCATATGACGCCATCGACTCGCTCAAGCCGCCTTCCGAGCAAGGCAAGGTTTGCCGCTTTGCGGATGATCCCCTACCCATCCTCCCGGCGCCGTCCACAGTGACCCCGCGGTCGCAGCCGGAAGTCACTTTTGCTGCTGCTGTCAGACAGCCAGCCCACAAAGTTTCTAACCCCAGTCCCACTAACACGCGCCTAAGTAAAAATATTGACCACAGTAACAACAGTCGGTCTCATACAAAAAGGCAGTCATCGACTTCCTGGACCAGGGCGAAACGTCGCCAGCAGACACCACCCCCAACCTCACCCGCTAAGCGTGTAGTGACTTGTTTCAACTGTGGCAAACGAGGGCACTACCGATCGGAGTGTTACAAACCTAAGTCCCCACAAAGTAACCATAACAGTCCCCATGCTCAGTATCAAGGTAACCGTCACCGTCCCCATGCTCAGCTTCGCGAGGGAGTCTGTGTTTACCACAATACTTCCAGTCATACCTCCCATGAGTGTAACAAGCTGCGAAGTATACTGTCAGCTGAGTGGAGCAAGCAGTCGTCGCGCAATGCACGTGCTCGTAGAAGCCCTTCCACTAGTTCGGGGGAAGAGGCGCGTCCGCAAAACCAGCGAAAGACATAGTAACCCTGTCGGAGTCGCTGTATTCCGTCCCTGTCCGCAATGCATTCGCCGCCCTGGGCAGTGATGCGCTTGCCGACAGTGAGGAAACCGAGTGTCTTGACGTTGTTGCCGAGACTCGTACCGTACCTTCCAGGTCGAGCCTCGTCAACAAGTGTCGAGCCTCGAGCAGCTGTGACTCCGGGGATCTCGTCAAGACGCTGGGAGTAACAGATAACTCTTTAGGCCAGCAGGTGCGTTGGATGACGACGGATGATGTTGACTGGCGTCGACCGATGGTGTTTACCCCTCCACCCTGAAGAGGCTCACAATGCCGCTGACTCCGCTGTCACCACTGTTATTGCTGTTCTTACTGCTGAACAGCGGTTTAGTGCCGATGAAGGTAGCGTAGGTAGCAATGATACGGCCGTGGACTAGATTGGCTTTAATCGGGTAGGAGTGAGTACACAACGGGCAGTGTGAGGGAGTGACCGCAAGCCAGTCCGTGGAGGGGGAGCACCTGTGAGTATCACGTCGGTCGGTCGAGGAGAGAAAGAGGGTGGTCTGTGCTTCCCACCGACCTAGGTAGGCCTACAGAGGGCAGCACTGAATGCCGCGAAATATGAACTAGTCAGAGCAGACGGCTAGGCTGTGTGCTCTGACAGTACAGGCTGTCTACAATTACACCTCAGAGGGTCATTACACCTCCGAGGATCATCATTCTTCCGAGGATCATTACACCTCCGAGGATCATTACACCTGCGAGGATCATTACACCTCCGAGGGTCATTACACCTCCGAGGGTCATTACACCTCCGAGGATCATTACACCTCCGAGGATCATTACACCTCCGAGGATCACTAAACCTCCCTGGATCATTACTCCTCCCTGGATCATTAAACCTCCGAGGATCATTACACCTCCGAGGATCATTACACCTCCGAGGGTTATTACACCTCCGAGGATCATTGCACCTCCGAGGATCATTACACATCCGAGGGTCATTACACCTCCGAGGATCATTACACCTCCGAGGATCATTACACCTCCGAGGATCATTACACCTCCGAGGGTCATTACACCTCCGAGGATCATTACACCTCCGTGGGTCATTACACCTCCGAGGATCATTACACCTCCGAGGATCATTACACCTACGAGGGTCATTACACCTCCGAGGATCATTACACCTCCGAGGATCATTACACCTCCGAGGATCATTACACCTCCGAGGGTCATTACACCTCCAAGGATCACTACACCTCCGAGGATCATTGCACCTCCGAGGATCATTACACCTCCGAGGATCATTAAACCTCCGAGGATCATTACACCTCCGAGGGTCATTACACCTCCGAGGATCATTACACCTCCGAGGATCATTACACCTCCGAGGATCATTACACCTCCGAGGATCACTACACCTCCGAGGATCATTACACCTCCGAGGATCATTACACCTCCGAGGATCATTTCACCTCCGAGGATCATTACACCTCCGAGGATCATTACACCTCCGAGGATCATTACAACTCCGAGGGTCATTACACCTCCGAGGATCATTACACCTCCGTGGGTCATTACACCTCCGAGGATCATTACACCTCCGAGGATCATTACACATCCGAGGATCATTACTCCTCCGAGGATCATTACACCTACGAGGGTCATTACACCTCCGAGGATCATTACACCTCCGAGGATCATTACACCTCCGAGGATCATTACACCTCCGAGGGTCATTACACCTCCAAGGATCACTACACCTCCGAGGATCATTGCATCTCCGAGGATCATTACACCTCCGAGGATCATTACACCTCCGAGGATCATTACACCTCCGAGGGTCATTACACCTCCGAGGATCATTACACCTCCGAGATTCATTACACCTCCGAGGATCATTACACCTCCGAGGATCACTACACCTCCGAGGATCATTACACCTCCGAGGATCATTACACCTCCGAGGATCATTACACCTCCGAGGGTCATTACACCTCCGAGGGTCATTACACCTCCGAGGGTTATTACACCTCCGAGGGTCGTTACACCTCCGAGGGTTATTAAATCTCCTTGGATCATTACACATCCTGGAGTCATTACACCTCCTTGGATCATTAAATCTCCTTGGATCATTACACCTCCTTGGATCATTTCACCTCCTTGGATCATTACACCTCCTTGGATCATACACCTCCTTGGGTCAATACACCTCCTTGGATCATTACACCTCTTTGGATCATTACTCCTCCTTTGATCATTACACCTCACTGGATTATCACACCTTCCTGGAACATTACACCTCCTTGGATCATTACACCTCCTTGGATCATTACACCTATCTGGATCATTACACCTCCCTGGATCATTACACCTCCGAGGATTATTACACCTTCTTGGATCATTACACCTCCTTGGATCATTACACCTCCTTGGATCATGCACCTCCTTGGGTCATTACACCTCCTTGGATCATTAAACTTCGCTGGATCATTACACCTTATTGGGTCATTACACATCCCTGGATCATTACACCTCCTTGGGTCATTACACCTCCTTGGATCATTACACCTCCTTGGATCATTAAACCTCCTTGGATCATTACACTTTCTTTGATCATTACACCTGCAGGATCATTACACCTCCTTGGATCATTACACCTCCTTGGATCATTACACCTCCTTTGATCACTATACCTCCTTGGATCATTACTCCTCTTTGGATCATTACACCTTGGGTCATTACACTTCATTGGATCATTACACCTTCTTGGATCATTACACTTCCTTGGATCATTACACCTCTCTGGATCATTACACCTCCCTCGATCATAACACCTCCCTGGATCATTACGCCTCCTTGGATCATTATACCTCCTTGCGTCATTATACCTCCTTGGATCATTACAGCTCCTTGGATCATTATACCTCCCTGGATCATTGCACCTCCTAGGATCATTATACCTCCCTGGATCATTACACCTCCTTGGATCATTACACCTCCCTGGATCATTACACCTCCCTGGATCATTACACCTCCCTGGATCATTACACCTCCCTGGATCATTACACCTCCCTGGATCATTACACCTCCCTGCATCATTATGCCTCCCTGAATCATTACACCTCCTTGGATCATTACACCTCCTTGGATCATTACACCTCCTTGGATCATTATTCCTCCCTGGATCATTACACCTCCCTGGATCATTACACCTCCCTGGATCATTACACCTCCCTGGATCATTAGACCTCCTTGGATCATTACGCCTCCCTGGATCATTACACCTCCCTGGATCATTACACCTCAATGGATCATTACACCTCCTTGTGTCATTACACCTCCCTGGATCATTACACCTCCTTGGATCATTACGCCTCCCCGGATCATTACACCTCCCTGGATCATTACACCTCCCTGGATCATTACACCTCCCTGGATCATTACACCTCCCTGGATCATTACGCCTCCCCAGATAATTACACCTCCCTGGATCATTACACCTCCCCAGATCATTACACCTCCCTGCATTATTACAGCTCCCTGGATCATTACACCTCCCTGGATCATTACACCTCCCTGGATCATTACACCTCCCTGGATCATTACGCCTCCCCGGATCATTACACCTCCCTGGATCATTACACCTCCCCGGATCATTACACCTCCCTGGATTATTACACCTACCCGGATTATTACACCTCCCTGGATCATTACACCTCCCTGGATTATTACACCTCCCTGGATCATTACACCACCCTGGATCATTACACCTCCCTGGATCATTACACCTCCCTGGATCATTACACCTCCCTGGATCATTACACCACCCTGGATCATTACACCTCCCTGGATCATTACACCTCCCTGGATCATTACACCTCCCTGGATCTTTACACCTCCCTGGATCATTACACCTCCCTGGATCTTTACACCTCCCTGGATCATTACACCTCCCTGGATCATTACACCTCCCTGGATCATTACACCTCCCTGGATCATTACACCTCCCTGGATCATTACACCTCCCTGGATCATTACACCTCCCTGGATCATTACACCTCCCTGGATCATTACACCTCCCCGGATCATTACACCTCCCTGGATCATTACACCTCCCTGGATCATTACACCTCCCTGGATCATTACACCTCCCTGGATCTTTACACCTCCCTGGATCATTACACCTCCCTGGATCTTTACTCCTCCCTGGATCATTACACCTCCCTGGATCATTACACCTCCTTGGATCATTACACCTCCCCGGATCATTACACCTCCCTGGATCATTACTCCTCCCTGGATCATTACACCTCCCTGGATCTTTACACCTCCCTGGATCATTACACCTCCCTGGATCATTACACCTCCCTGGATCATTACACCACCCTGGATCATTACACCTCCCTGGATCATTACACCTCCCTGGATCATTACACCTCCCTGGATCATTACACCACCCTGGATCATTACACCTCCCTGGATCATTACACCTCCCTGGATCATTACACTTCCCTGGATCATTACACCTCCCTGGATCATTACGGTTCCCCGGATCATTACACCTCCCTGGATCACTACACCTCCCCGGATCATTACTCCTCTCTGGATTATTACACCTCCTTGGATCATTACACCTTCCTGGAATATTACACCTCCCTGGATCATTACACCTCCCTGGATCATTACACCTCCCCGGATCATTACACCTCCCTGGATTATTACACCTACCCGGATTATTACACCTCCCTGGATCATTACACCTACCCGGATTATTACACCTCCCTGGATCATTACACCTCTCTGGATTTTTACACCTCCCTGGATCATTACACCACCCTGGATCATTACACCTCCCCGGATCATTACACCTCCCTGGATCATTACACCTCCTTGGATCATTACACCTCTCTGGATCATTACACCTCCCTGTATCATTACACCTCCCTGGATCATTACACCTCCCTGGATCATTACACCTCCCTGGATCATTACACCTCCATGGATCATTACACCTCCCTAGATCATTACACCTCCCTGGATCATTACACCTCCCTGGATCATTACACCTCCCTGGATCATTACACCTCCCTGGATCATTACACCTCCATGGATCATTACACCTCCCTGTATCATTGCACCTCCCTGGATCATTCCACCTCCCTGGATCATTACACCTCCCCGGATCATTACACCTCCCTGGATCATTACACCTCCCCGGATCATTACACCTTCCTGGATCATTACACCTCCCTGGATCATTACACGTCCCTGGATCATTACACCTCCCTGGATCATTACACCTCCCTGGATCATTACACCTCCCTGGATCATTACACCTCCCTGGATCATTACACCACCCTGGATCATTACACCTCCCTGGATCATTACACCTCCCTGGATCATTACACCTCCCTGGATCATTACACCTCCCTGGATCATTACACCACCCTGGATCATTACACCACCCTGGATCATTACACCACCTGGATCATTACACCACCCTGGATCATTACACCACCCTGGATCATTACACCTCCCTGGATCATTACACCACCCTGGATCATTACACCACCCTGGATCATTACACCACCCTGGATCATTACACCACCCTGGATCATTACACCTCCCTGGATCATTACACCTCCCTGGATCATTACACCACCCTGGATCATTACACCTCCCTGGATCATTACACCACCCTGGATCATTACACCACCCTGGATCATTACACCTCCCTGGATCATTACACCACCCTGGATCATTACACCACCCTGGATCATTACACCACCCTGGATCATTACACCACCCTGGATCATTACACCACCCTGGATCATTACACCACCCTGGATCATTACACCACCCTGGATCATTACACTACCCTGGATTATTACTGTAAGAAGGAAGTGTCGTAGTTTAAGTGGAGTTCTTTTGCTTCTAAATTCTCTGTATAAATTGTTCTTTCCCAGACATATCAGTGTCTCTCTTATTTTTAGAATTGTAAACATAATAATGTTATTTTGAATAGTGTGTGTATGATATACTGGTTCTACCACTGGGACAACAACTCATTTTGTTACCTCTGGTTCTACCACTGGGACAACTCGCCTTTTTACCTCTGGTTCTACCACTGGGACAACAACTCATTTTGTTACCTCTGGTTCTACCACTGGGACAACTCGCCTTTTTACCTCTGGTTCTACCACTGGGACAACTCGCGTTTTTACCTCTGGTTCTACCACTGGGACAACAACTCATTTTGTTACCTCTGGTTCTACCACTGGGACAACTCGCCTTTTTACCTCTGGTTCTACCACTGGGACAACTCGCCTTTTTACCTCTGGTTCTACCACTGGGACAACTCGCCTTTTTACCTCTGGTTCTACCACTGGGACAACTCGCCTTTTTACCTCTGGTTCTACCACTGGGACAACTCGCCTTTTTACCTCTGGTTCTACCACTGGGACAACAACTCATTTTGTTACCTCTGGTTCTACCACTGGGACAACAACTCATTTTGTTACCTCTGGTTCTACCACTGGGACAACAACTCATTTTGTTACCTCTGGTTCTACCACTGGGACAACAATTCATCTTGTAACCTTTGGTTCTACCACTGGGACAACAACTCTCCTTGTTACCTCTGGTTCTACCACTGGGACGACAACTCACCTTGTTACCTCTGGTTCTACCACTTTGACAACAACTCACCTTGTTACCTCTGGTTCTACCAGTGGGACAACAACTCACCTTGCTACCTCTGGTTCTACCACTGGGACAACTACTCACCTTGTTACCTCTGGTTCTACCACTGGGACAACAACTCACCTTGTTACATCTGGTTCTACCACTGGGACAGCAACTCACCTTGTTACCTCTGGTTCTACCACTGAGACAACTCATCATGTTACCTCTGGTTCTACCACTGGGATGACAACTTATCTTGTTACCTCTGGTTCTACCACTGAGACAACAACTCACCTTGTTACCTCTGGTTCTACCACTGGGACAACAACTCACCTTGTTACCTCTGGTTCTACCACTGGGACAACAACTCACCTTGTTACCTCTGGTTCTACCACTGGGACAACAACTCACCTTGTTACCTCTGGTTCTACCACTGGGACAACAACTCACCACTGGGGACCTCTGGTTCTACCACTGGGACAACAACTCACCTTGTTACCTCTGGTTCTACCACTGGGACAACAACTCACCTTGTTACCTCTGGTTCTACCACTGGGACAACAACTCACCTTGTTACCTCTGGTTCTACCACTGGGACAACAACTCACCTTGTTACCTCTGGTTCTACCACTGGGACAACAACTCACCTTGTTACCTCTGGTTCTACCACTGGGACAACAACTCACCTTGTTACCTCTGGTTCTACCACTGGGACAACAACTCACCTTGTTACCTTGTTACCTCTGGTTCTACCACTGGGACAACAACTCACCTTGTTACCTCTTGTTTTACCACTGGGACAACAACTCACCTTGTTACCTCTGGTTCTACCACTGGGACAACAACTCACCTTGTTACATCTGGTTCTACCACTGGGACAACAACTCACCTTGTTACCTCTGGTTCTACCACTGGGACAACAACTCACCTTGTTACCTCTGGTTCTACCACTGGGACAACAACTCACCTTGTTACATCTGGTTCTACCACTGTTCTACCACGACAACAACTCACCTTGTGGGACAACAACTCACCTTGTTACCTCTGGTTCTACCACTGGGACAACAACTCACCTTGTTACCTCTGGTTCTACCACTGGGACAGCAACTCACCTTGTTACCTCTGGTTCTACCACTGGGACAACAACTCACCTTGTTACCTCTGGTTCTACCACTGGGACAACAACTCACCTTGTTACCTCTGGTTCTACCATAGTCCCAGTACCTCTCCTAGTCGACGATGGCTCGACATCTGGCAAAATATGCAGTTGCCTCTAGTTCTAGCACGGACGCAGCATCTCTCCTAGTTGCCACTGGCCAACTGACCCAACATTTCTCCTGGTTGTCTCCTGGTTTACCGGGTTTTCCTCTCGTTTTCCCACAGACTCAGCATCTCTCTTAGTTTACGTCTGGTAAAACCTGAGGTACAATATTTCAACTGGTTTACCTCTTGTTTCACTATATTCACAATATTTTTCTTAGTTTACCTCTTGATCTACAATATTCACAACATTTCTCCTAGTTTACTTCTGGTTTTACCCGAGGTAAACCAGGTCTTCCTGGTTCCCTGCTGCTGCTGCCTCTCCTCCTCCTAGGTAAGAGAAACATGTCTCCACTTTCATTTATAATGTCCTTGCTAACACATTTTTCTCGTCTGTTTTACCTGTGAAGCCGCTCAGTCTGTGTTGACAAGTCGTTTTATGATTTTTTTTTCTTTCCAGGCAGATTGTGATGTTTGTTAATTTATTGTGACATGTTGCCAACTTCATTACTCAAAGAAAACGATTTGAATGACGTTTTTTATTTGCAATTAAGGCTTTGTATCGTTCTACTAAACGACCTCTTAATCCTAGGTATTGGATTAATATATGTATGGTAAGAGAGACATTAGGATAGAACTTATAATTTAACAGCAAAATTTTAAGTCATTGTAACCACATTATTTACATAAAAATGGAGGAACACTGCAGCAAGTCTACTGGCCCACACTAGGCAAGTTCTCTAAACCAACCA
Organism: Cherax quadricarinatus; assembly: GCF_038502225.1. NCBI lineage: Eukaryota > Metazoa > Arthropoda > Malacostraca > Decapoda > Parastacidae > Cherax > Cherax quadricarinatus. Next base: position 39,307,332 of record NC_091316.1, on the reverse strand, counting down.
TTCCCAAGTACCTAAGTGTCTAACGTTATCCTAAGCTACCCTAGAATTTGCTTCCATACTTCAGGTGATAATCAAACCCAACCCTTCCCACTCATATATTTGTCTAATCTCTATTTAAAACTACCCAAGGTTTTAGCTTCTGTTACCCTACATATATAACAGTTAGTTGTATACTGCAGATGTATGACGTTAGCAGTATACTACACATGTATGATATTAACAGTATACTGCAGCTGTATTGGTATAAACCTTGGTAATCAATACCGACAAATTGGTTCAGAAAAACACGCAAGCAAACACATAGACATATTTATTAGAGGTGATCAAAGTCCCAGGACTGAAACGTTTCCTAATAAATAAATATGTCCTAGTGTTTGCTTACGTATTTTTCTAACTCATCTACAGATGTATGGAGACACTCAGATCATTGGTTATAACTTCAGCTAAGTCCCGCCTGGCTAGTTAGTGGCTTTCACGTCGACAAACATCTTAAAAGTAATCATAACACGGAGATACAGTGAATTAAGAACAGTGAATGGACGTAAACATTAGCAGTGAATGAACCAGGTACGACATTATCAGTGAAAAAACAATGCACTGAGTAACAATGAACAGAGCAATAGTAAGAACGGCTGATAAAGAATAAACCTTAATTGTACCATTGGAAGGAGCAGTGTCAATAATTTTAACGTTTAAGGGATTGCAACATTAGAAATATTACTAGCAACGTTATCGTTACTAGAACAACACGAGAATATACACCAGAATATACACGAGAACAACTTAAACAAAAGGTGTTAAACCAGCAGTTAAACCAACAGATAATGTTATTCACTCATATAAAACGTTAAATCATGTCAGTCATTAAAGCCAGGAGTTGCAGAGGCTCGACCTTCCGTCTGCCAGAAGGAAATGAAACACGATACTTGGCTGTACTCTGGTGAAAGGAAGGTAGTAACAGCTGACACGCTAACAGCACCGAGACAAACATTAATATCAACAGCAACCTCATTAAGTCACAGTGGAAACAGCAGCATAAGCAGGTGTATCAGCAGCAGCAGAATCAGTAGAAGTAGCTGCAACAGTTGTAGAAACAACAACAGCAGCTAAGTCAGCAGAAGCAATTGCATAATTGTTAGCAGAAGTATCAGCAGTATCAGCAGTGGCAGCAGTATCTAGAGTAACATCAGCAGCCGTAGCAGCAGCAATAACAGCAACAGCAGCATTAGCAGCACCAACAGTAGCATCAGCTGTAGCATCAGTAGTAACAACAGCAACAGAACAAACTACAACAACAAAAGCAGCACATAGAGCAAAAACAGCAGAGGCAGCTGATGCAACAGCATCAGCAGCAGCACCAGTAGCAACAGCAGCAGCAACAGCAGCATCAGCAGCAGCAACACCAGCATCAGCAGCAGCAACACCAGCATCAGCAGCAGCAACACCAGCATCAGCAGCAGCATCAGCAGCAGCAGCACCAGCATCAGAAGCAGCAACACCAGTATCAGCAGCAGCAACACCAGTATCAGCAGCAGCAACACCAGTATCAGCAGCAGCAACACCAGCATCAGCAGCAGCAACACCAGTATCAGCAGCAGCAACACCAGTATCAGCAGCAGCAACACCAGTATCAGCAGCAGCAACACCAGCATCAGCAGCAGCAACACCAGTATCAGCAGCAGCAACACCAGCATCAGCAGCAGCAACACCAGTATCAGCAGCAGCAACACCAGCATCAGCAGCAGCAACACCAGCATCAGCAGCAGCAACACCAGCATCAGCAGCAGCAACACCAGTATCAGCAGCAGCAAGACCAGTATCAGCAGCAGCAACACCAGCATCAGCAGCAGCAACACCAGCATCAGCAGCAGCAACACCAGTATCAGCAGCAGCAACACCAGCATCAGCAGCAGCAACACCAGCATCAGCAGCAGCAACAGCAGCATCAGCAGCAGCAACATCAGTATCAGCAGCAGCAACACCAGTATCAGCAGCAGCAACACCAGCATCAGCAGCAGCAACACCAGCATCAGCAGCAGCAACACCAGCATCAGCAGCAGCAACACCAGCATCAGCAGCAGCAACACCAGTATCAGCAGCAGCAACAGCAGCATCAGCAGCAGCAACACCAGCATCAGCAGCAGCAACATCAGTATCAGCAGCAGCAACACCAGTATCAACAGCAGCAACACCAGCATCAGCAGCAGCAACACCAGCATCAGCAGCAGCAACACCAGTATCAGCAGCAGCAACACCAGCATCAGCAGCAGCAACACCAGCATCAGCAGCAGCAACAGCAGCATCAGCAGCAGCAACACCAGTATCAGCAGCAGCAACACCAGCATCAGCAGCAGCAGCACCAGCATCAGCAGCAGCAACAGCAGCATCAGCAGCAGCAACACCAGTATCAGCAGCAGCAACACCAGCATCAACAGCAGCAACACCAGCATCAGCAGCAACAACACCAGCATCAGCAGCAACAACACCAGCATCAGTAGCAGCAACACCAGCATCAGCAGCAGCAACACCAGCATCAGCAGCAGCAACACCAGCATCATCACCAGCAGCAGCAGCAGCAGCACCAGCATCAGCAGCAGCAACACCAGCATCAGCAGCAGCAACACCAGCAGCAGCAGCAGCAACACCAGCATCAGCAGCAGCAACACCAGCATCAGCAGCAGCAACACCAGCATCATCACCAGCAGCAGCAGCAGCAGCACCAGCATCAGCAGCAGCAACACCAGCATCAACAGCAGCAACACCAGCATCAGCAGCAACAACACCAGCATCAGTAGCAGCAACACCAGCATCAGCAGCAGCAACACCAGCATCAGTAGCAGCAACACCAGCATCAGCAGCAACAACACCAGCATCAGCAGCAGCAACACCAGCATCAGCAGCAGCAACACCAGCATCATCACCAGCATCAGCAGCAGCAACACCAGTATCAGCAGCAGCAACACCAGCATCAGCAGCAGCAACACCAGTATCAGCAGCAGCAACACCAGCATCAGCAGCAGCAACACCAGCATCAGCAGCAGCAACACCAGCATCAGCAGCAGCAACACCAGTATCAGCAGCAGCAACACCAGTATCAGCAGCAGCAACACCAGCATCAGCAGCAGCAACACCAGCATCAGTAGCAGCAACACCAGCATCAGCAGCAGCAACACCAGCATCAGCAGCAGCAACACCAGCATCAGCAGCAGCAACACCAGCATCAGCAGCAACAACACCAGCATCAGCAGCAGCAACATCAGTATCAGCAGCAGCAACACCAGCATCAGCAGCAGCAACACCAGCATCAGCAGCAGCAACACCAGCATCAGCAGCAGCAACACCAGCATCAGCAGCAGCAACACGAGCATCAGCAGCAGCAACACCAGCATCAGCAGCAGCAACACCAGCATCAGAAGCAGCACCAGTAGCAACAGCAGCAGCAACACCAGCATCAGCAGCAGCAACACCAGCATCAGCAGCAGCATCAGTATCAGCAACACCAGCATCAGCAGCAGCATCAGCAGCAGCAGCAGCAACACCAGCATCAGCAGCAGCAACACCACCAGCATCATCATCAGCAGCAGCAACAATACCGGCAGTAGCAGCATCAGCAGCAACACCAGTAGCAACAGCAGCAGCAACACCAACAACAGTGCGAGCAATAGCTGAACTAAAAGCAGCAACACCAGCAACATCAGCAGCAGCAGCAACAGCAGCACTAACATCAGCAGCAGTAGCTAGAGAAGCAGCATTACCACCACAAGCAGCTAGAGCAGTATCATTACCAGCAGCAGCCTCAGGATCAGCAGCACCACAAGCAACAGTATCAGCGGCACAAGCGGCTATACCAGAAGCAGCAGCAGCACCAGCAGCACCAGCAGCACCAGCAGCACCAGCACCACAAGTAGCTAGAGCACCAGCTATATCAGCAGTAGCACCACTACAAGAAGCTAGAACAGCAGCAGTACCAGGATCAGTAGCAGAAGCAGCTAGAGCAGCACCACCACTACCACAAGCAGCTAGAGCAGCACCACCACTACCACAAGCAGCTAGAGCAGCACCTCCACTACCACATGCAGCTAGAGCAGCACCACCACCATAAGCAGCTAGAGCAGCAGCACCACCACCACAAGCATTTGGAGCAGCACCACCACTACCACAAGCAGCTAGAGCAGCAGCACCACCACCACCACCACAAGCAGCTAGAGCAGCAGCAATACCAACACAAGCAGGTAGAGCAGCACCACCACCACCACAAGCAGCTAGAGCAGCAGCAATACCACCACAAGCAGCTAGAGCAGCACCACCACCACCACAAGCAGCTAGAGCAGCAGCACCACCACCACAAGCAGCTAGAACAGCACCCCACCACCACCACAAGCAGCTAGAGCAGCAGCAGCAACACCACCACCACCACCACCAACACCACCACAAGCAGCTAGAGCAGCAGCAGCACTAGCACCACCAGCACCACCACCACCAAAACCAGCTAGAGCAGCAGCAGCAGCACCACCACCACCACCACCACCACAAGCAGCTAGAGCAGCACCACCACCACCACAAGCAACTAGACCAGCACCACCACCACAAGCAGCTAGAGCACCACCACCACAAGCAGCTAGAGCACCACCACCACATGCTGCTAGAGTAGCAACAGCACCACCACTAGCAGCTAGAGCACCACCACCACAAGCAGCAAGAGCAACAGCATCACCACCACAAGCAGCTAGAGCACCACCACCACAAGCAGCAAGAGCAACAGCACCACCACCACAAGTATCTAGAGCAGCAACAGCACCACCACATGCAGCTAGAGCAGCAACAGCACCACCACAAGCAGCTAGAGCAACAGCAGCAGCACCACAAGCAGCTAGAACAGCACCACCACCACCACAAGCAGCTTGAGCAGCACCACCACCACAAGCAGCTAGAGCACCACCACCACAAGCAGCTAGAGCACCACCACCACATGCAGCTAGAGCAGCAACAGCACCACCACAAGCAGCTAGAGCACCACCACCACAAACAGCAAGAGCAACAGCACCACCACCACAAGCAGCTAGAGCACCACCACCACAAGCAGCTAGAGCACCACCACCACAAGCAGCTACATTAGCAGCAGCAGAACCAGGATCAGCAGCACCACCACCACAAGCAACTAGAACAGCAGCAGTACCAGCAGCTGCTGCTGCAGCAACACCAGCATCAGCTGGAACAACATCAACATACGTTCCTAAGCTAGCACTGGTGAGGTAAACGTTAACGAACACATTAGGACGTAATCTGTGCAACGTTGATCGTGCAGGGGGCCATAGTCGCAACCTGTCACATTAATATACATCACTTATACAACAGCAAACTCTGGGCTGTTAACGCAAGACATGTTCTGGTTATTAGCGTGGTGCGCCTGTCCAGGCCTGGAAACCTTGTGTTATTGGAACCATGAATCACGGTGATGAGATGCCTGAGACAACACCTTGAGTGTAAACATGTTGGTAAATGAGAGCCGCTGTGTACGTGTAAATCACCTGTCATTAGTTCCCTGAGTGATACGCTACCTAACTGGTCTAATAATGTTGGGAGAATTGCCGACATGTTAGGTAAAAGGACACATGTGCAACTAATATTTACATTTTGTTGTGGCAACGATTCGCTGTCCAGCAGCTTCGTCATGCCATTATGGCTTGACAAACAGCGACACGTTCCCACAATAAAATGTTACATTAGTTGCACATATGTCCTTTTACCTAACATAGGTAACTGTTGTCAACAGCTCCTGTTATCAGCAACAGCAACAGGAAATGAAGGAAACAAATAATGCTGTATGATTTATTTATAGTAATAATGACAAAGGAGTTTAACTAGAGTTCCGAAAATAGGCAATTAATTATATTTTTGTTAGTTTAATTATTTTTTTTACAATACGTAACTATCTGAAATTTGTAGAATTTCTAAATTATGCAAATTTTAATTAATTTGGGCTATTCTAGGGCAATTCACCAAAACTGTGTACCTCTTATCAGGTTTCTCTCCTAAGTGCTGGTTTATAGTGCACTGCACCTACACAGTCCACACATCCATTTTCACTTATTGATACCATTCAGAAGACGCAAACTCCTTGTATTTAAATGATAATTCTATACTATATCGAAATTAAAATTGGCCAAATAACACTAACACATTTCACTAACAGTCCCCCACCACCTTCTTAGTATTGACATATTAGTATTGAAATTAAGAAGCTGATCAGAAGAGGCTTTCTAAAGTTATCGCAGGAAGATCAGTATCTGGAATAGCGTAGATGAAATGGATCAGATGACTTTTGAAAAGGTCATTTGTTCCATGAACTTTTCCAAAGTTATAGTTAATTGGGGTTGAAAAGTTGAAGCCGACCAGACGAGACGTTCTGAGGATATAAACGCATGAATTGGGGTAGGGGGGGTAGGGGAAGATAATGGAAGACAAGAACGCAGAAAAAAACGTACGAAACTGTAAAACTTAAGAACTAACTAAACTTGAGAAATTTAGAAAACGCAGAAAAACACTAGTTTTTAATTTTTCCCAGTTTTCTTTTTTTTTCATTTAGATTCTGTTTAGAAAACTGTTTTGAAAAAGTATTACTTTTGTCTTTGTAATTAAGTGTAACATTATTTTCTCAACAAAGATGCGAAATTGTCATCTACAGAGCCCATTAACAACTCTAGACTCAGTGTTCGAAGCTGAACAAAAGACAGAGTCTCCAGATATTACCGGGTAATCTATCGATTTAATCAAGTTGGTAAATTAATATTTACAAAGCTTTAAGTGAACGCAAAGCTTTCTATTAACAGAGCTCACCAAGATATTAGGAAATTCATTAACCAGTAATTGCTCTGAATCCAACGATTCTCAGTATTTTAACAATATTATCTGGAGTTTATCTGGAGAGAGTTCCGGGGGTCAACGCCCCCGCGGCCCGGTCTGTGACCAGGCCTCCTTAGGTCAGTGTCCCAGGATGCGACCCACACCAGTCGACTAACACCCAGGTACCCAGTTTACTGATGGGGAACATAGACAACAGGTTGAAAGAAACACGTCCAATGTTTCTACTCTGGCTGGGAATCGAACCCAGGCCCTCACCGTGTGAAGCGAGAGCGTTAACCACCAGGCCACGATTGCAAACACGATTGCACAAACCATACCACGGGCGGGGATAGAACCCGCGATCAGAGTCTCAAATATACCTAGTTGGATGAATCTTATTATGGCTAGCTGGTCCAGTGGCTAACGCGATGGTCTGGAGTTTTGAGACTCTCTGATCGCGGGTTCTATCCCCGCCCGTGGTATGGTTTATAAGTAAAATTCCAGATTTGGACCTATGTTTACTGACGGTGTGGTGCATCAACCTTCTTGTGAGCACAACAGCGTTAAGGTTCTCATGCCGGTCAGAAGAGGCATTATTTACTTACTAAATAGATAACTACAATGCTATTTAATTATTAAAAGGAACAAATTGAAACTCAGCACATGCCAGTTACATCGCGACCCTTGAGTTGAACACAACACAGCAGTGACATCGCGACCCTTGAGTTGAACACAACACAGCAGTGACATCGCGACCCTTGAGTTGAACACAACACAGCAGTGACATCGCGACCCTTGAGTTGAACACAACACAGCAGTGACATCGCGACCCTTGAGTTGAACACAACACAGCAGTGACATCGCGACCCTTGAGTTGAACACAACACAGCAGTGACATCGCGACCCTTGAGTTGAACACAATACAGGAGTGACATCGCGACCCTTGAGTTGAACACAACACAGCAGTGACATCGCGACCCTTGAGTTGAACACAACACAGCAGTGACATCGCGACCCTTGAGTTGAACACAACACAGCAGTGACATCGCGACCCTTGAGTTGAACACAACACAGCAGTGACATCGCGACCCTTGAGTTGAACACAACACAGCAGTGACATCGCGACCCTTGAGTTGAACACAACACAGCAGTAACATCGCGACCCTTGAGTTGAACACAACACAGCAGTGACATCGCGTCCCTTGAGTTGAACACAACACAGCAGTGACATCGCGACCCTTGAGTTGAACACAACACAGCAGTGACATCGCGACCCTCGAGTTGAACACAACACAGCAGTGACATCGCGACCCTTGAGTTGAACACAACACAGCAGTGACATCGCGACCCTTGAGTTGAACACAACACAGCAGTGACATCGCGACCCTTGAGTTGAACACAACACAGCAGTGACATCGCGACCCTTGAGTTGAACACAACACAGCAGTGACATCGCGACCCTTGAGTTGAACACAACACAGCAGTGACATCGCGACCCTTGAATTGAACACAACACAGCAGTGACATCGCGACCCTCGAGTTGAACACAACACAGCAGTGACATCGCGACCCTTGAGTTGAACACAACACAGCAGTGACATCGCGACCCTTGAGTTGAACACAACATAGCAGTGACATCGCGACCCTTGAGTTGAACACAACACAGCAGTGACATCGCGACCCTTGAGTTGAACACAACACAGCAGTGACATCGCGACCCTTGAGTTGAACACAACACAGCAGTGACATCGCGACCCTTGAGTTGAACACAACACAGCAGTGACATCGCGACCCTTGAGTTGAACACAACACAGCAGTGACATCGCGACCCTTGAGTTCAACACAACACAGCAGTGACATCGCGACCCTTGAGTTGAACACAACACAGCAGTGACATCGCGACCCTTGAGTTGAACACAACACAGCAGTGACATCGCGACCCTTGAGTTGAACACAACACAGCAGTGACATCGCGACCCTTGAGTTAAACACAACACAGCAGTGACATCGCGACCTATGAGTTGAACACAACACAGCAGTGACATCGCGACCCTTGAGTTGAACACAACACAGCAGTGACATCGCGACCCCTGAGTTGAACACAATACAGCAGTGACATCGCGACCCTTGAGTTGAACACAACACAGCAGTGACATCGCGACCCCTGAGTTGAACACAATACAGCAGTGACATCGCGACCCTTGAGTTGAACACAACACAGCAGTGACATCGCGACCCTTGAGTTGAACACAACACAGCAGTGACATCGCGACCCTTGAGTTGAACACAACACAGCAGTGACATCGCGACCCTTGAGTTGAACACAACACAGCAGTGACATCGCGACCCTTGAGTTGAACACAACACAGCAGTAACATCGCGACCCTTGAGTTGAACACAACACAGCAGTGACATCGCGACCCTTGAATTGAACACAACACAGCAGTAACATCGCGACCCTTGAGTTGAACACAACACAGCAGTGACATCGCGACCCTTGAGTTGAACACAACACAGCAGTGACATCGCGACCCTTGAGTTGAACACAACACAGCAGTAACATCGCGACCCTTGAGTTGAACACAACACAGCAGTGACATCGCGACCCTTGAGTTGAACACAACACAGCAGTGACATCGCGACCCTTGAGTTGAACACAACACAGCAGTGACATCGCGACCCTTGAGTTGAACACAACACAGCAGTAACATCGCGACCCTTGAGTTGAACACAACACAGCAGTGACATCGCGACCCTTGAGTTGAACACAACACAGCAGTGACATCGCGACCCTTGAGTTGAACACAACACAACAGTGCAGGAAGTTTGAAGTTGATCAGAAGAATCCTTCTCAAGTTGTCGTACCGATTTCTTCAGTTATAAGATTAATCTATTTCAGTATACTAACAAATCTGGACGTACACAAAAGACTTATAGAGTAGTATCCTGTTTATGAGCTGCAATAGCCATTAAATAATAAAACCCTTCTAAAGAGATATACTCAGTTATATTTAACGTGATATACTGGAACAAAAACACTAGTTTTTACATACAATTTGTAAATACACTCCTACAAATTTTAGTTTCATTCCCCTCTTCCTTCAAATTAGGGTTCACCTTTTTGGGAGGTTTAAGCCGAGCAAAAGAGGCTTTTGAAATCTATTGTTCTATTCTAGGAAACATGTAATGGGCTACATAACACTGAACAAAGTTTACCTGCATATGACAGCAGCTGCATATGACAGCAGCTGCATATGACAGCAGCTGCATATGACAGCAGCTGCACATGACAGCAGCTGCACATGACAGCAGCTGCATATGACAGCAGCTGCATATGACAGTGAACATCGTGTAAAAGCTGAAGCCGAATTGAGAATTATTATTATTATAATCAAAAAGAAGCGCTAAACCACAAGGGTTAAACAGCTGTTAAACAGGGTTAAACAGCAGGAAGGAAGCAGGGATATTACGCCGAATTCAGAAGACGTTCTGAGGTTGTTAACGAAAGTTTGGAGATTGAAAAAGGAAGAGGAAAAATTCAGGCAACCACTTGTACCTATATCCTTCAGGGATACCTAATTACTGGCTTCTGAAATACAAGGAACATAAAAGCCATGACGACTGGTGTTCATGAAGGTCTCTCTACCATGAATGTCATGGTAACCTATATAGTGGACCCCCGGTTAACGATATTTTTTCACTCCAGAAGTATGTTCAGGTGCCAGTACTGACCGAATTTGTTCCCATAAGAAATATTGTGAAGTAGATTAGTCGATTTCAGACCCCCAAACATACACGTACAAATGCACTTACATAAATACACTTACATAATTGGTCGCATTCGGAGGTAATCGTTATGCGGGGGTCCACTGTATAAGGATTCTTGATAAACCTGACACAAGTTATTTTCCTTTATTAAGACAAACTCTTCATTACGATTTTGTAAAGTAAAAAAAAATTAGGGTCTTTATTAAGCTTTAGATTTATAATTTGCAATAAGATTTGGATAAAAATTAACATCTTCTAAAAAGTTATGTAACATTAAATCATTATTTAAAGGCTTTTAAGTTTTTTATCTTCATCACTAATTTTTTCTTGATCGAGAAAAGGAAGAATTTAATTCCGAAATTTTTTCCAACAGTATTTGAAAACTGAAGACAAATGAAAAAAAAAAAAGAAAAAAAAATGGTTATTGTTAGAAAGAGACAAAAGTCATAAATTGTGACGCTGATACAGTCACTTAAACATTATCATTATAATCGTGGGGAAGCGCTAAACCCGTAAGATGGATGAAAAGTATTCAGGCTTAATTCAAGGAAGTGAAGCACAGATCCAATTCCCTAGATCAAGAGCTCCTCACCAGCATCAAGAAACCTTCCCTGAAGGGATTCACGTAAACACTAAACAAAAAAACTCCCCATCTTTAAATTCATGAAATTAAAACCACATATCAAAACCAGTCCCGTAATTTTGACTAAACAAGTCACTCCAGAGTTGTAAGTTTGAAGCCTCGACTTCACCTGACATCAGTCTCATCAGATGTCATTTACAGAGCACCTGATATCATGTATGGTGCGTATGATTTCACTTATAGAGAATCTGATCACATTTGCAAAGCATCTAATCTCATTTACAGAGCAGCTAATCTCATTTATAGCGAATCTGATCCCATTTTAGCCATTTATATTTCTTACTGTAACAAAATCCATCAGATTCTTGATTTGCTGATTTTCGACACTAAGACAAAACAAGTGGAAATTAAAGAAAGTGAAAAATTCCTGAGGCAGAGTAAGTGTTGTTGTCACCAGCTGTTGCTGACAGGTGTTGTCACCAGCTGTTGCTGGCAGGTGTTGTCACCAGCTGTTGCTGGCAGGTGTTGTCACCAGCTGTTGCTGGCAGGTGTTGTCACCAGCTGTTGCTGGCAGGTGTTGTCACCAGCTGTTGCTGGCAGGTGTTGTCACCAGCTGTTGCTGGCAGGTATTGTCACCAGCTGTTGCTGGCAGGTATTGTCACCAGCTGTTGCTGGCAGGTGTTGTCACCAGTGACACTGGTGTTCTCAGTATTCACCAGCTAAATCTGGTGTTGTCGACACTCACCAAATGACACTGGTGTTGTCAGCAATCATCAGCTGACACTGGTGTTGTCAGCACTCACCGGCTGACACTGGTGTTGTCAGCGCTCACCGGCTAACACTAGTGTTGTCAGCACTCACCGGCTGACACTGGTGTTGTCAGCACTCACCAGCTGACACTGGTGTTGTCAGCACTCACCAGCTGACACTGGTGTTGTCAGCACTCACCAGCTGACACTGGTGTTGTCAGCACTCACCAGCTGACACTGGTGTTGTCAGCACTCACCAGCTCACACTGGTGTTGTCAGCACTCACCGGCTGACACTGGTGTTGTCAGCACTCACCAGCTGACACTGGTGTTGTCAGCACTCACCGGCTGACACTGGTGTTGTCAGCACTCACCGGCTGACACTGGTGTTGTCAGCACTCACCAGCTGACACTGGTGTTGTCAGCACTCACCAGCTGACACTGGTGCTGTCAGCACTCACCAGCTGACACTGGTGTTGTCAGCACTCACCAGCTGACACTGGTGTTGTCAGCACTCACCGGCTGACACTGGTGTTGTCAGCACTCACCGGCTGACACTGGTGTTGTCAGCACTCACCAGCTGACACTGGTGTTGTCAGCACTCACCAGCTGACGCTGGTGTTGTCAGCACTCACCAGCTGACACTGGTGTTGTCAGCTGTCAGCACTCACCAGCTGACACTGGTGTTGTCAGCACTCACCGGCTGACACTGGTGTTGTCAGCACTCACCAGCTGACACTGGTGTTGTCAGCACTCACCGGCTGACACTGGTGTTGTCAGCACTCACCGGCTGACACTGGTGTTGTCAGCACTCACCAGCTGACACTGGTGTTGTCAGCACTCACCAGCTGACACTGGTGTTGTCAGCACTCACCAGCTGACACTGGTGTTGTCAGCACTCACCAGCTGATACTGGTGTTGTCAGCACTCACCAGCTGACACTGGTGTTGTCAGCACTCACCAGCTGATACTGGTGTTGTCAGCACTCACCAGCTGACACTGGTGTTGTCAGCACTCACCAGCTGACACTGGTGTTGTCAGCACTCACCAGCTGACACTGGTGTTGTCAGCACTCACCAGCTGACACTGGTGTTGTCAGCACTCACCAGCTGACACTGGTGTTGTCAGCACTCACCAGCTGACACTGGTGTTGTCAGCACTCACCGGCTGACACTGGTGTTGTCAGCACTCACCAGCTGACACTGGTGTTGTCAGCACTCACCAGCTGACACTTGTGTTGTCAGCACTCACCAGCTGACACTGGTGTTGTCAGCACTCACCGGCTGACACTGGTGTTGTCAGCACTCACCAGCTGACACTGGTGTTGTCAGCACTCACCGGCTGACACTGGTGTTGTCAGCACTCACCGGCTGACACTGGTGTTTTCAGCACTCACCAGCTGACACTGGTGTTGTCAGCACTCACCGGCTGACACTGGTGTTGTCAGCACTCACCAGCTGACACTGGTGTTGTCAGCACTCACCAGCTGACACTGGTGTTGTCAGCACTCACCAGCTGACACTGGTGTTGTCAGCACTCACCAGCTGACACTGGTGTTGTCAGCACTCACCAGCTGACACTGGTGTTGTCAGCACTCACCAGCTGACACTGGTGTTGTCAGCACTCACCAGCTGACACTGGTGTTGTCAGCACTCACCAGCTGACACTGGTGTTGTCAGCACTCACCGGCTGACACTGGTGTTGTCAGCACTCACCAGCTGACACTGGTGTTGTCAGCACTCACCGGCTGACACTGGTGTTGTCAGCACTCATCGGCTGACACTGGTGTTGTCAGCACTCACCAGCTGACACTGGTGTTGTCAGCACTCACCGGCTGACACTGGTGTTGTCAGCACTCACCAGCTGACACTGGTGTTGTCAGCACTCACCAGCTGACACTGGTGTTGTCAGCACTCACCAGCTGACACTGGTGTTGTCAGCACTCACCAGCTGACACTGGTGTTGTCAGCACTCACCAGCTGACACTGGTGTTGTCAGCACTCACCAGCTGACACTGGTGTTGTCAGCACTCACCAGCTGACACTGGTGTTGTCAGCACTCACCAGCTGACACTGGTGTTGTCAGCACTCACCGGCTGACACTGGTGTTGTCAGCACTCACCAGCTGACACTGGTGTTGTCAGCACTCACCAGCTGACACTGGTGTTGTCAGCACTCACCAGCTGACACTGGTGTTGTCAGCACTCACCGGCTGACACTGGTGTTGTCAGCACTCACCAGCTGACACTGGTGTTGTCAGCACTCACCAGCTGACACTGGTATTATTACTTCACATAAAAATAATTCGTTCTCCATTTACAGCTTTACACTTTTATGTTGTTTAATAAGTGTTTCAAACACTTCACTGTAGTGTTAACACTTCACTGTAGTGTTAACACTTCACTGTAGTGTTAACACTTCACTGTAGTGTTAACACTTCACTGTAGTGTTAACACTTCACTGTAGTGTTAACACTTCACTGTAGTGTTAACACTTCACTGTAGTGTTAACACTTCACTGTAGTGTTAACACTTCACTGTAGTGTTAACACTTCACTGTAGTGTTAACACTTCACTGTAGTGTTAACACTTCACTGTAGTGTTAACACTTCACTGTAGTGTTAACACTTCACTGTAGTGTTAACACTTCACTGTAGTGTTAACACTTCACTGTAGTGTTAACACTTCACTGTAGTGTTAACACTTCACTGTAGTGTTAACGCTTCACTGTAGTGTTAACGCTTCACTGTAGTGTTAAAACTTCACTGTAGTGTTAACACTTCACTGTAGTGTTAACACTTCACTGTAGCGTTAACACTTCACTGTAGTGTTAACACTTCACTTTAGTGTTAACACTTCACTGTAGTGTTAAAACTTCACTGTAGCGTTAACACTTCACTGTAGTGTTAACACTTCACTGTAGCGTTAACACTTCACTGTAGTGTTAACACTTCACTGTAGTGTTAACACTTCACTGTAGTGTTAAAACTTCACTGTAGTGTTAACACTTCACTGTAGTGTTAACACTTCACTGTAGTGTTAACACTTCACTGTAGTGTTAACACTTCACTGTAGTGTTAACACTTCACTGTAGTGTTAGCACTTCACTGTAGTGTTAGCACTTCACTGTAGTGTTAACGCTTCACTGTAGTGTTAACACTTCACTGTAGCGTTAACACTTCATTGTAGTGTTAACACTTCACTGTAGTTTTAACACTTCACTGTAGTGTTAACGCTTCACTGTAGTGTTAACACTTCACTGTAGTGTTAACGCTTCACTGTAGTGTTAACACTTCACTGTAGTGTTAACACTTCACTGTAGTGTTAATGCTTCACTGTAGTGTTAACACTTCACTGTAGCGTTAACACTTCACTGTAGTGTTAACACTTCACTGTAGTGTTGAAGCTTCACTGTAGTGTTAACACTTCACTGTAGTGTTAACACTTCACTGTAGTGTTAAAACTTCACTGTAGTGTTAACACTTCACTGTAGTGTTAACACTTCACTGTAGTGTTAACACTTCACTGTAGTGTTAAAACTTCACTGTAGTGTTAACACTTCACTGTAGTGTTAACACTTCACTGTAGTGTTAACACTTCACTGTAGTGTTAACACTTCACTGTAGTGTTAACACTTCACTGTAGTGTTAACACTTCACTGTAGTGTTAGCACTTCACTGTAGTGTTAGCACTTCACTGTAGTGTTAACGCTTCACTGTAGTGTTAACACTTCACTGTAGTGTTAACGCTTCACTGTAGTGTTAACGCTTCACTGTAGTGTTAGCACTTCACTGTAGCGTTAACACTTCACTGTAGTGTTAACGCTTCACTGTAGTGTTAACGCTTCACTGTAGTGTTAACACTTCACTGTAGTGTTAACACTTCACTGTAGTGTTAACACTTCACTGTAGTGTTAACACTTCACTGTAGTGTTAACACTTCACTGTAGTGTTAACACTTCACTGTAGTGTTAACACTTCACTGTAGTGTTAACACTTCACTGTAGTGTTAACACTTCACTTTAGAGTTAACACTTCACTGTAGTGTTAACACTTCACTGTAGTGTTAACATTTCACTGTAGTGTTAACACTTCACTGTAGTGTTAACACTTCACTGTAGTGTTAACACTTCACTTTAGAGTTAACACTTCACTGTAGTGTTAACACTTCACTGTAGTGTTAACACTTCACTGTAGTGTTAACATTTCACTGTAGTGTTAACACTTCACTGTAGTGTTAACACTTCACTGTAGTGTTAACACTTCACTGTAGTGTTAACACTTCACTGTAGTGTTAACACTTCACTGTAGTGTTAACACTTCACTGTAGTGTTAACACTTCACTGTAGTGTTAACACTTCACTGTAGTGTTAACACTTCACTGTAGTGTTAACGCTTCACTGTAGTGTTAACACTTCACTGTAGAGTTAACACTTCACTGTAGTTTTAACACTTCACTGTAGTGTTAACGCTTCACTGTAGTGGTAACACTTCATTGTAGTTTTAACACTTCACTGTAGTGTTAACACTTCACTGTAGTGTTAACGCTTCACTGTAGTGTTAACACTTCATTGTAGTTTTAACACTCCACTGTAGTGTTAACACTTCACTGTAGCGTTAACACTTCATTGTAGTGTTAACACTTCACTGTAGTGTTAACACTTCACTGTAGTGTTAACGCTTCACTGTAGTGTTAACACTTCTCTGTAGTGTTAACGCTTCACTGTAGTGTTAACACTTCACTGTAGTGTTAACACTTCACTGTAGTGTTAACACTTCACTGTAGTGTTAACACTTCACTGTAGTGTTAACACTTCACTGTAGTGTTAACACTTCACTGTAGTGTTAACACTTCACTGTAGTGTTAACGCTTCACTGTAGTGTTAACACTTCACTGTAGTGTTAACGCTTCACTGTAGTGTTAACACTTCACTGTAGTGTTAACACTTCACTGTAGTGTTAACACTTCACTGTAGTGTTAACACTTCACTGTAGTGTTAACACTTCACTGTAGTGTTAACGCTTCACTGTAGTGTTAACACTTCACTGTAGTGTTAACACTTCACTGTAGTGTTAACACTTCACTGTAGTGTTAACACTTCACTGTAGTGTTAACACTTCACTGTAGTGTTAACGCTTCACTGTAGTGTTAACACTTCACTGTAGTGTTAACGCTTCACTGTAGTGTTAACACTTCACTGTAGTGTTGACGCTTCACTGTAGTGTTAACACTTCACTGTAGTGTTAACACTTCACTGTAGTGTTAACGCTTCACTGTAGTGTTAACGCTTCACTGTAGTGTTAACACTTCACTGTAGTGTTAACACTTCACTGTAGTGTTAACACTTCACTGTAGTGTTAACACTTCACTGTAGTGTTAACGCTTCACTGTAGTGTTAACGCTTCACTGTAAATACGCAGAGAGGAGCAGTACAAGAGTACGAGAAAGAGACGTTACTCACTATCTAAAGCTCTATCAAGTGTTGACGGTGAAGCTCTATCTTAACACTGCTGACGTTACATCTACCTCACAGTACTGTTGCTGGTAGTTCACAGTAGTGTTGCTGGTAAATAACAAAGAAAGGCACAATACAGTGACTAGAACGATTCACAAATAACCCGGACATAGACTGGCTCCTCCTTCTTTCTTCCCCACCACTACTTCCTTCCACCTCCGCCACTACTACTACTACTAATACTACTACTACTACTACTACTACTACTACTACTATTACTACTACTACTACTACTACTATTACTACTACTACTACTACTATTACTACTACTACTACTATTACTTCTACTACTACTACTACTACTACTTCTACTACTACTACTACTACTACTACTACTACTACTACTACTACTACTACTACTACTACTACTACTACTACTACTACTACCACTACCACTTCCTCCCTATATACACCCGTCCTGCTCTACTTCTGGTTAGTGTGACTCTGTAATGGTCCAAGTCGGACCGAAATGTCGTAAGCTCCTCTCTCCTATGTGCGGGTTATTTGTGTACTGTTGCTGGTAGTTCATGGTACTGTTGCTGGTAGTTCACAATACTGTTGCTGGTAGTTCACAGTACTGTTGCTGGTAGTTCATAGTACTCTTGCTGGTAGTTCACAGCACTGTTGCTGGCAGTTCATAGTACTGTTGCTGGTAGTTCATAGTACTGTTGCTGGTATTCACACTACTGTAGTGGTAGTTCATAGTACTGTTGCTGGTAGTTCATAGTACTGTTGCTGGTAGTTCACAGCACTGTTGCTGGTAGTTCACAGTTTTGTTGCTGGTAGTTCACAGAACTGTTGTTGGTAGTTCACAATACTGTTGCTGGTAGTTCATAGTACTGTTGCTGGTAGTTCATAGTACTGTTGCTGGTAGTTCACAGCACTGTTGCTGGTAGTTCACAGTTTTGTTGCTGGTAGTTCACAGAACTGTTGCTGGTAGTTCATAGTACTGTTGCTGGTAGTTCACAGCACTGTTGCTGGTTGTTCATAGTACTGTTGCTGGTAGTTCATAGTACTGTTGCAGGTAGTTCACTGTACTGTTGCTGGTAGTTCACAGTACTGTTGCTGGTAGTTCACAGTACTGGTGCTCGTAGTTCACAGTACCGTTGCTGGTAGCTAACAGTACCGTTGCTGGTAGTTCATAGTACTGTTGCTTGTACTTCACAGTACCGTTGCTGGTAGTTCATAGTACTGTTACTGGTAGTTCATAGTACTGTTACTGGCACTTCATTGTACTGTTGCTGGTAGTTCACTGTACTGTTGCTGGTAGTTCACAGTACTGTTGCTGGTAGTTCACAGTACTGTTGCTGGTAGTTCACAGTACTGTTGCTGGCAGTTCACAGCACCGTTGCTAGTAGTTCACTGTACATCACAATACTGGTGGTGGTGCTGGTACCTCACAGTCCTGGTGGTGGTGCTGATACCTCACAGTCCTGATGATTGTACTGGTACCTCACAGTCCTGGTGGTGGTGTTGATACCTCACAGTCCTGATGATTGTACTGGTACCTCACACTCCTGGTGGTGGTGCTGGTACCTCACAGTCCTGATGATTGTACTGGTGCCTCACAGTCCTGGTGGTGGTGCTGGTACCTCACAGTCCTGATGATTGTACTGGTGCCTCACAGTCCTGCTGGTGGTGCTGGTACCTCACAGTCCTGATGATTGTACTTGTACCTCACAGTCCTGGTGGTGGTGCTGGTACCTCACAGTCCTGATGATTGTACTGGTACCTCACAGTCCTGGGGGTGGTGCTGGTACCTCACAGTCCTGATGATTGTACTGGTACCTCACACTCCTGGTGGTGGTGCTGGTACCTCACAGTCCTGATGATTGTACTGGTACCTCACAGTCCTGGTGGTGGTGCTGGTACCTCACAGTCCTGGTGGTGGTTCTGGTACCTCACAGTCCTGGTGGTGGTGCTGGTACCTCACAGTCCTGATTATTGTACTGGTACCTCACAGTCCTGGTGGTGGTGCTGGTACCTCTCAGTCCTGGTGGTGGTGCTGTTACCTCACAGTCCTGATGATTGTACTTGTACCTCACAGTCCTGGTGGTGGCGCTGGTACCTTACAGTCCTGATGATTGTACTGGTACCTCACAGTCCTGGTGGTGGTGCTGGTACTTCACAGTCCTGATAATTGTACTGGTACCTCACAGTCCTAGTGGTGGTGCTGGTACCTCACAGTCCTGATGATTGTACTGGTACCTCATATTCCTGGTGGTGGTGCTGGTACCTCACAGTCCTGATGATTGTACTGGTACCTCACAGTCCTGGTGGTGGTGCTGGTACCTCACAGTCCTGATGATTGTACTGGTACCTCACACTCCTGGTGGTGGTGCTGGTACCTGACAGTCCTGATGATTGTACTGGTACCTCACAGTCCTGGTGGTGGTGCTGGTACCTCACAGTCCTGGTGGTGGTGCTGGTACCTCATAGTCCTGGTGGTGGTGCTGGTACCTCACAGTCCTGATTATTGCACTGGTACCTCACAGTCCTGGTGGTGGTGCTGGTACCTCACAGTCCTGGTGGTGGTGCTGGTACCTCATAGTCCTGGTGGTGGTGCTGGTACCTCACAGTCCTGATTATTGCACTGGTACCTCACAGTCCTGGTGGTGGTGCTGGTACCTCACAGTCCTGATGGTGGTACTGGTACCTCACAGTCCTGCTGATGATGCTGGTGACGGAGCAACACTGGAGTCACACATATCCATCGTTTTACACAGAGAACTTAAGTGTATATCTACGGTCGTCAGACGCTCTGGAACGTCAGCAATACTAGCCTACTATACGTTTGCTTGACCTATTTTCATAGTAGACATTTACGTCTGGTGTTATTTCTTCATTCTCTTGAATTGCAGATTATGTGAATGCTGTATCACCGTCTATTGAAATATATATGATAGACGATAGACATTATTAGTTCACTGTTGTCTGCTGTCACTTTTTAATTGATGCTTCAGACCAATAGTAATCAGATCAGAATAAACAGCAGCTTTCATATAACCACTGGTAACAGCGCCACTGGAAGATAAACAGCACTTATGGCAGTGTGAAAACAATTTTACTAAAAAAAAACAGTGTTAAAACAACTGCAGAAATAGCACAGAAAACACCTGAATAAATACTGGGAAAAATTGCACTAATAGGAGTTAGAGAACAATTGTATTAACACCAGCAGTGAGAAGACTTACAACAACACCACTGACAGACGCGGCTAAAGCAACAATAATGTCACTAGAATCATTATATTTGCCTATAAAAGAAGAAAATCCTATTGTCAGTGCTCAGTCTTATCGGAAAGAGATAAAGTCCAGCTTGTATATGAACTATGACAATAAAACGATAAAAGTTCCTGGGAAGTAGCTACAACAGTAACATCACTTAATTAAAACAAAGGCAACACATCCCTTTATGTTGCAGCAAATACTGTATCAATAATAACAGAAACTGCAACAACAGCACCATCAACAAAATCGTGATTATGATATAAGTTGCATGCAACATTTTATGGGACATCTATCGACTATTATTAGCTGACATCCCGCAAATCAGTTCTACAATTCGTAAAATGCAAATTTTTCTGCTAACATTCCACGAGAAACCTCAACCCATCTTATATTTAAATAACCTTCCTGGAGTTATGGTTCTTTATTTTCAGCTCTTTATTACTTACTAAAGCCCTGCGTAAAACAATGCTTTATCTCGTACAAGAGTCTTCAAAATCGGCGTGTCTTCTTTCTCTTACTTGTCGTCAACACAATGTTTCATGCCAACAAAGTGAGTATGTACTCTAACAAAATCCAATAGCAGGAGCAGCAGTAACAACAAAGGCAGCATATACTCCCACACTAACACTAACGAAGCGCCAACAAAAGCAGCATAAGCTACAACAATGGCAGAGCACGTTCCTAAGCTATGCACAGATGGGGCAGCTTTAACGAACACATTAGGACGTAATCTGTGCAACGTTTATCGTGCAGGAGGCCATAGTCGCAACCTGTCACATTAATATGCATCACTTACACAGCAGCAAACTCTGGGCTGTTACACTAGACATGTTCTCGTTACCAGTAAAGTGTTCGTGACTCAGCCTCAATATTCTGTATTAGTGCAACCATGAGTCTTGTTGAGTAACTTGAGACAACAAGCCACTCTTGAAATTTCCTCTATATAAGATGTGAGACTGTTAGATCGGAGTTGAGGCCAGTGTTTTGTTATGACCTGACGTGTGCTGCTGGAGTGTGAGCAAGTTTGTGTTTACGAGAGGCTTCAGAAACATAATGTTAGCAAGACCTGAAGTCTGGGGGTGGGAAGTACAATGTCTGCACGCGGGAAGTATGATAGTAATGATTTCTGGCAAGACAGTGATTAATTGAATGATGGTGAATGTGTTTCCCTTTTGTATAAGTTCACCTGCCTCGGTGAGAGACGGCCAGTCAATAAAAAATTAAGTGCTTTGTTGATGTTCATTTTTATTTATTTTAGCCCTAAGGTATCCAACAACTTAGATAAGGAATATTAACCTAAACCTCTTTTAAATTCAGTATTCAAGAGACATAAAAACAGAGACAGACAACGGAGCCAGCAGACAAGTGGCAACGTATAATACACTTTTAGCAAGGTAACTCCTCATTATACTACGTTAATTCCATAATGGGGCTCGAAACAATGAATAATAACGGTGTCGTTTATTACAAGTGATGATTATCTAAGATGTAAATGTTAATGTATTCATTCATATTGTTATATGTATGTATGAAGTTCGTGACAGCATAATTATAGATATATGTAACCAGTTATGCTTAGGTATAAAATTTATAAATTTTTCGAAAATATTTTTTTACAATTTAATGTTCCTGTATCTAGTGAAATCCTCAAACAGGTGTTAATTCCTTTTGGTTAATTCTCTTATTATGACCGGTATACAGGCCTAATATATTGCCAGGTAAGTTATAATTATGGGCCCTGTTCGGGATCCAAGAGCTAGAGCTCAGCAGTTTAGTAACTAAAGTTAAAACTATAGCTGTCCAGGATTTTTTTTAACTTTAATCTATGAATTTAAATTACTGCCATTAATGTAGTATGTTGCTAATCCAGATCAGATGTTTCTCAAGTAATATCTAACCTCTTCAATTTCTGTATACGTGAAGCGATTCCTGGATATCTTTAAGTAAATAATGGAATTTGCCACTGCCAATGAGCTGGAAAGTTGCCAGACACTTTAGAATTCCATCTAAGTCTAGGCTATCTGTTCCTGCAGTTTGGGAATTTAATCGGGAAGGAACTACTTGCAGAAGTGGCGAGGTCGTATAAAGTGTTATCTTCTGAGGTGAAGGTAAAACTATGGTTGTTCTACCTACTACGACCACTCGTACTGAGAATCACGTTTCGTTATATCATTCTCAGTCCTCGTCCTAGAGGTTGATTGTGGGTTGAGGTAAGTCCCCACTACGACCTAGGAAAGTGGGACAAACGCCAGACGACATCGTAAGTGAGAGATTTTCGTGTGCACAAAACAATCTCTAGTTCCACTGTTCCTGGAGCATGATCCTGGAATCTGGAAAATTTTACCAGCAAAGTCTTTTTAAAGACGTGAAATGCAATATACTTAGCTTCAGTGTTGATTCGGCCGTCCTGCAGCTTCAATCAAAACAGCCCCTTTGATGTGAATCATGGTATCCCCACACCGGAGCTGCCCCAAAGGAGCGTACATTTCATCATTTAACACCACGTGGAACTTCGAAGTCTTCGAAAACCTTGCCGGTGCCTTGCGATGTCCTGAAGAACAGTGGGCTTCCTTGTTACACACGGCATTAATTGGAAGGCTTTATGAAATGAATGTACATTATGACCAGGTCAAGATTAAAACGGGCTTGTGGAGATCGAGTTCATTTATATTAACAGCGTACGTTTCGTTCATTGAAAAGGAAACAATGCAAGACCCATGTAGACTTTGCCAAAGAAAAACAAACTGCCCTCCACAGGTGGTGTTGGGAAGACCAGTCTGAATCTAATGATGGGTTGTTTTCACTTTATTCTAAAGGAAGAATTCATAATTGTCTTCTTCCTCCTATTCACGAATATATGACAGATCTGCCTTATTCTGAAGTAAGTGGTATGGGCTACACTAGTTAATACGTGTGAGACATCAACTTTAAGTTCAGCTTAAACAAAGGTGCGGATAAGGGAGAAGACAAGTCTGGGGTAACAAGTCTTAATGATGCTTCACGAGTCTTAATGATGCTTCACGAGAGAAATATATCCAAAATGAATCACCGGAGAAGGGTGTTCATCCCTCCACTTCCCAGCCTCCTGAACTTTCTAAGATATCCAGGTCCGAAAAGGTATGGATCCCTAACATGCATACACTGATAAGAACATAAGAATGGAGGAACACTGCAGAAGGCCTACTGGCCCCTACAAGGCAGGTCCTTGTCTTAAGTAAGAGACATGGGCAACAGTTAGGCAACTCTATTTCGAAACGTTTCGCCTAACTGCCAACTTGTCGGTATTATATACCATTTTGTTATTCACTCTGTCAGACACTGTGTATATGTGAATATGAATGCATGTATGTAAGATTTACATACATACATTCATATACACATACATACATACATACATACATACATACATACATACATACATACATGCATACATACATACATACATACATACATACATACATACATACATATATACATACATGCATACATACATACATACATACATACATACATACATACATACATGCATACATGCATACTGTTTCCACCCCCCGCACCACAGTTACAGTATTAGAACAAAAGTTGAAGGTTTGGTACACAAATGCAGATGGATTAACGAATAAACATGAGGAATGGCAAGAAAGAATCAATGAGAAGTCCCCAGACATCATAGCAGTTACAGAAACAAAACTCATGGAGACAATAACAGATGCAATCTTCCCACCAGGATACCAGATCATGAGGAAAGATAGAAGGGGCAGGGGGGGAGGTGGGGTTGCTCTGCTCGTAAAAAACAGATGGAAATTCGAGAAAATGGAAGGAATAGATGAGACGGGAGAAAGAGACTACATAGCAGGTACACTTCAGTCTAGGGAACACAAAGTGGTCATTGCAGTGATGTATAATCCACCACAGAACTGCAGGAGGCCAAGAGAGGAATATGAAGAGAGCAACAGAGCAATGGTGGACACACTTGCTGAGGTGGCAAGAAGAGCTCACTCCAGCAGAGCAAAGTTGCTGGTTATGGGGGATTTCAACCACAGGGAGATTGACTGGGAAAACCTGGAGCCACATGGGGGTCCCGAAACATGGAGAGCCAGGATGTTGGACGTGGTGCTGGAAAACCTCATGCACCAACATGTTAAGGACACTACCAGAGTGAGAGGGGAGGATGAACCAGCAAGATTGGACCTTGTGTTCACCCTGGGCAGCTCAGACATTGAGGACATCAAGTATGAGAGTCCCCTAGGAGCTAGCGACCACGTGGTTCTGTGCTTTGAATACATAGTAGAGCTGCAAGTGGAGAGAATAACAGGAGTAGAATGGGAAAAGCCTGACTATAAAAGAGGGGACTACATAGGGTTGAAGAACTTCCTGCGGGAGGTCCAATGGGACAGAGAACTGGCAGGAAAGCCAGTAAATGAAATGATGGAATATGTAGCAACAAAATGCAAGGAGGCAGTGGAAAGGTTCATTCCCAAGGGCAACAGTAACAACGGGAAGACCAGAACAAGCCCCTGGTTTACCCGACGGTGTAAGGAGGCAAAAACAAAGTGCAATAGAGAATGGAAAAAGTACAGAAGGCAGAGAACACACGAAAATAGGGAGATCAGTCGCAGAGCCAGGAATGAGTACGCACAGGTAAGGAGGGAGACCCAGCGACAGTATGAAAATGACATAGCATCGAGAATCAAGACTGACCCGAAACTGTTGTATAGCCACATCAGGAGGAAGACAACAGTCAAAGACCAGGTGATCAGATTAAGGACAGAAGGTGGAGAACTCACAAGAAATGATCAGGAGGTATGTGAGTAGCTGAACAGGAGATTTAAGGAAGTTTTTACAGTAGAGACAGGAAGGGCTGTGGAAAGACAGCACAGAAGGGAACATCAAGAGGGAATATACCAACAAGTGTTGGATGACATACGAACAACTGAGGAGGAGGTGAAGAAGCTCTTAAGTGACCTTGACACCTCAAAGGCGATGGGACAGGACAACATCTCCCCATGGGTCCTTAGAGAAGGAGCAGAGATGCTGTGTGTGCCTCTAACCACAATCTTCAACACATCCCTTGAAACTGGGCAACTACCTGAGAAATGGAAGACAGCTAATGTAGTCTCCATATTTAAGAAAGGAAACAGAAACGAGGCACTAAACTACAGACCTGTGTCTCTGACATGTATTGTGTGCAAAGTCATGGAGAAGATTATCAGGAGGAGAGTGGTCGAACACCTGGAAAGGAACAAGATTATAAATGAAAACCAGCATGGGTTCATGGAAGGCAAATCTTGTATCACAAACCTCCTGGAGTTTTATGACAAGGTAACAGAAGTAAGACACGAGAGAGAGGGTTGGGTAGATTGCGTTTTCCTAGACTGCAGGAAGGCCTTTGACACAGTTCCCCACAAGAGATTAGTGCAGAAGCTGGAGGATCAGGCACACGTAAAAGGAAGGGCACTGCAATGGATAAGGGAATACCTGACAGGGAGGCAGCAACGAGTCATGGTACGTGAAGAGGTATCACAGTGGGCGCCTGTTACGAGCGGGGTCCCACAGGGGTCAGTTCTAGGACCAGTGCTATTTTTGATATATGTGAACGACATGATGGAAGGAATAGACTCTGAAGTGTCCCTGTTCGCAGATGACGTGAAGTTGATGAGAAGAATTAAATCGGACGAGGATGAGGCAGGACTGCAAAGAGACCTGGAGAGGCTGGACATGTGGTCCAGTAACTGGCTTCTCGAATTCAATCCAGCCAAATGCAAAGTCATGAAGATTGGGGAGGGGCAAAGAAGACCGCAGACAGAGTATAGGCTAGGTGGACAAAGACTACAGACCTCACTCAGGGAGAAAGACCTTGGGGTGACCATAACACCGAGCACATCACCGGAGGCACACATCAACCAAATAACCGCTGCAGCATACGGGCGCCTGGCAAACCTGAGAATAGCGTTCCGATACCTTAATAAGGAATCGTTCAAGACACTGTACACTGTGTATGTTAGGCCCATACTGGAGTATGCAGCACCAGTCTGGAACCCACACATGGTCAAGCACGTCAAGAAGTTAGAGAAAGTACAAAGGTTTGCAACAAGGCTAGTCCCAGAGCTCAAGGGAATGTCGTACGAGGAAAGGTTAAGGGAAATCGGACTGACGACACTGGAGGACAGAAGGGTCAGGGGAGACATGATAACGACATACAAGATACTGCGGGGAATAGACAAGATGGACAGAGATAGGATGTTCCAGAGAGGGGACACAGGGACAAGGGGTCACAACTGGAAGCTGAAGACTCAGACGAGTCACAGGGACGTTAGGAAGTATTTCTTCAGTCATAGAGTTGTCAGCAAGTGGAATAGCCTAGCAAGTGAAGTAGTGGAGGCAGGAACCATACATAGTTTTAAGAAGAGGTACGACAAAGCTCAGGAAGCAGAGAGAGAGAGAGGATCCAGTAGCGATCAGTGAAGAGGCGGGGCCAGGAGCTGAGTCTCGACCCCTGCAACCACAATTAGGTGAGTACAATTAGGTGAGTACATACATACATACATACATACATACATACATACATACATACATACATACATACATACATACATACATACATACATACATGCATACATACATACATACATACATACATACATACATACATACATACATACATACATGCACGTATGAATGCATACCTATATACGTGCATGCATACATACATACATGTATGTCTCTGTCAACACCACTGACTGTGACCCTACTGTCTCTTCCCCACAGCTCAGTAGCTCTTGCAGTAAATCTATCCTTACTCCCATGTTTCGTTCTCTTTCCTGGCTACGTGAACTGTCATACCTTTTCATTAAGCTATGATTGGAATCTGCGTCTACCTCCTCGCTGTCTGTGTCGTTCCACTTCTTGACTTCTAATGGTCTAAAGAAGTTTTTCATAACATCCTATTGAAGCCGGCTCTGCTGTTAACTTCCGGCTGTGACCTCGTGTACCTGAGACCCGCCTCTGAAACAGCCTATGCTTGTCCACCCTGTCAGTTGCACTTAATATTTCGTACATTGTAATCATGTCAACTTTGGTCCTTCTTTTCTTTAGTGTCGTCAGTATTAGTTTCTCTAGTCTCTCCTCATAGTTCATACTGCTCAACCCTAGGACTAGTTTCGTTGCAAACTTTGATTTTTGACCCACTTCTTTAATTGCTTTACCAGATGCGGGTTCCATTCTGGTGCTGCATATTCCTGACATATGCCGTTCATACGATCGTGAATTCTTCCTTATTGATGTTCCAGAAACTTACCCTTAAATTTGCTTGTCTTGCGTATGCTGCAGCAGTTTTTTGGTGTGTATGAGCCTCAGGCGACATGTTTAAAACTATGCATACCCCGAGATCCTCTTTTTTCAGGGAGGTTTGATGCCTTTATCCTTCGAGTCTGCACACTGTTTCTGCACGTTTTTGCCTTTCTCCGATTTTCATAACTTGGCATTTGCTCGGGCTAAATTCCAGCCATGCAGCTTGTCCAGATCCATTAGCAGTCTTTCCTTGACTACCCCTGTTTGTATTCTCCTTGTTAGTGCCACATTATCTGCGAACAGAGATACCTTTGTCTAAGCTTCCATTGTCACGTTTAAATATCCAAGAAAGAGCACTGGTTCACGTACTGGTACTTGTGGAACCCCATTCGCCTCCCTGGCAGTAACTCATTGCTTCCTTCCTGTTACGTATCCCTTGGCCCACTATAGCGCTTACACTATAATTCCTGACCTCTCCTCTGGGCTTTGTGCTCGCATCTAGTGGAGTACAGAATGGAACGTCTTGGAGATGAAAAATTTGCGATCCACACATACCTCTCACTCTCTTGCCTAATTTTCGTTACCGTATCATAGATTTCTAGCAGATTAGTGAGACAGGATTTGCAATCACGAAAACGGTGTTACTAATGTTTACGAATCCACTGCTTACTAGGTGCTCCACTACTCTTCTCCTGATTATCTTCTCCATAACCGTATGCACCGTACTGTGCCCAGTAGTTTCATTGCTGGTTTAGAAAGCCACGTAACCAAACACTATAACATATTTATTAGAAAACGTTTCGGTCCTGGGACCTTGATCACTTCTAACATACAGAGGTAGAAAGACATTATATATATAGGCGGAGAGTGAGATGTGACGCACGTGACCTGGGGAATGTCATAAGAACATAAGAATGGAGGAACACCGCAGAAGGCCCACTGGCCCACGCGAGGCAGGTCCTCATCAAAACAACCTCTGCCTATGATGAGGACGGGTAGACGATGAAATCATGTGACTCCTGTACTCACCTATTTGTACTCACCTATTTGTGGTTGCAGGGGTCGAGTCACAGCTCCTGGCCCCGCCTCTTCGCTGATTGCTACTAGGTCCTCTCTCCCTTCTGCCCCATGAGCTCTATCATACCTCGCCTTAAAACTATGTATGGTTCCTGCCTCCACCACATCACTTTCTAGGCTATTCCATGGCCTGACTACTCTATGACTGAAGAAATACTTCCTAACATCCCTTTGATTCATCTGAGTCTTCAACTTCCAATTGTGACCTCTTGTGTCTGTGTCCCATCTCTGGAACATCCCGTCTTTGTCCACCTCGTCTATTCCGCGCAGTATTTTATATGTCGTTATCATGTCTCCCCTGACCCTCCTGGCCTCCAGTGTCGTCAGGCCGATTTCCCTCAACCTTTCTTCATAGGACAATCCCCGTAGCTCTGGGACTAGTCTTGTTGCAAACCTTTGCACTTTCTCTAATTTCTTGACGTGCTTGACTAGGTGTGGATTCCAAACTGGTGCTGCATACTCCAGTATGGGCCTGACGTAGATGGTGTACAGAGTCTTAAACGAATCCTTACTGAGGTATCGGAACGCTATCCGTAGGTTTGCCAGGCGCCCGTATGCTGCAGCAGTTATCTGATTGATGTGCGCCTCAGGAGATATGCTCTGTGTTATACTCACCCCCAGATCTTTTTCCTTGAGTGAGGTTTGCAGTCTTTGGCCATCTAAACTATACTGTGTCTGCGGTCTTCTTTGCCCTTCCCCAATCTTCATGACTTTGCATTTGGCAGGGTTAAATTCAAGGAGCCAGTTGCTGGACCAGGCTTGTAGCCTGTCCAGATCTCTTTGTAGTCCTGCCTGATCCTCGTCCGATTCGATTCTTCTCATTAACTTCACATCGTCTGCAAACAAGGACACTTCTGAGTCTATCCCTTCAGTTATGTCGTTCACGTATACCAAGAACAGCACAGGTCCTAGGACTGACCCCTGTGGAACCCCGCTTGTCACAGGCGCCCACTCTGACACCTCGTCGCGTACCATGACTCGTTGTTGCCTCCCTGTCAGATATTCTCTGATCCATTGCAGTGCCTTTCCTGTTATGTGTGCCTGGTCCTCTAGCTTTTGCAGTAACCTCTTGTGAGGAACTGTGTCGAAAGCCTTCTTGCAGTCCAAAAATACGCAGTCGATCCACCCCTCTCTCTCTTGTCTTACTTCTGTCACCTTGTCATAAAACTCTAGTAGGTTTGTGACACAGGATTTTCCTTCCCTGAAACCGTGCTGGTTGTCAATTATACACTTGTTTCTTTCCAGGTGCCCCACCACTCTCCATGACCTTGCATGATATACACGTTAGTGATACAGGTCTGTAGTTTAGTGCCTCATGTCTGTCTCCCTTTTTAAAAATTGGGACTACATTTGCCATTTTCCATACCTCAGGGAGTTGCCCAGTTTCAAATGATGTGTTGAAGATCTTTGTTAATGGCTCACACAATATCTCTGCTCCCTCTTTAAGGACCCATGGAGAGATGTTGTCTGGTCCCACCGCCTTTGAGGTGTCAAGTTCGCATAGCAGCTTCTTCACCTCCTCCTTGGTTATATGTACCTCATCCAGCACTTGCTGGTATGCCCCCCTGTTCTGATTTCTTGGAGTCCTACTGGTTTCCACTGTAAATACCTCTTTAAATCTTGTGTTGAGCTCCTGACATACCTCTCGGTCGTTTCTTGTGAATTCCCCATCACCCTTCCTCAGACTGATTACCTGGTCCTTGACTGTTGTTTTCCTCCTGATGTGGTTGTACAACAGCTTCGGGTCAGTCTTTACTTTTGATGCTATGTCATTTTCATATTGTCTCTGAGCCTCCCTTCTTATCTGTGCATATTCGTTTCTGGTTCTTCGGCTGATTTCTTTATTTTCCTGAGTTCTCTGTCTTCTGTACCTTTTCCATTCTCTAGTACACCTAGTTTTTGCCTCCCTACACCTTTGGGTGAACCAAGGACTCGTTCTGTTCTTCCCATTATTTCTGTTTCCCTTGGGAACAAACCTCTCCTCTGCCTCCTTGCATTTTGTTGCTACATAGTCCATCATTTCTTGTACTGGTTTTCCTGTCAGTTCCCTCTCCCACTGAATGTCTTGAAGGAAGTTCCTCATGCCTGAGTAGTTCCCCCTTTTGTAGTTTGGTTTTTCCCAGCCTATTCCTGCTACTCTCTCCACTTGGAGCTCAACTATGTAGTCGATGCACAGAACCACATGATCACTAGCTCCCAGGGGCCTTTCATACATGATACCCTCGATGTCGGAACTACTCATGGTGAATACAAGGTCCAACCTTGCTGGTTCATCCTCTCCTCTCTCTCTGGTAGTGTCTCTAACATGTTGATGCATGAGGTTCTCCAGTACCACATCCATCATCTTGGCTCTCCATGTTTCGGGACCCCCATGGGGCTCCAGGTTTTCCCAGTCAATCTCCTTGTGATTGAAATCACCCATAACTATTAACTTTGCTCCCCCCATGTGTGCTCTCCTGGCCACCTCGGCTAGTGTGTTGATCATTGCTCTGTTGCTCTCATCGTATTCTTCTCTTGGCCTCCTGCAGTTCTGTGGTGGGTTGTACATTACTGCAATTATCACCTTATGTCCCTCAGACTGGATTGTTCCTACTAAGTAGCCCCTTTCGCCCATGCCATCCATTCCTTCCATTTTCTCAAAACCCCACTGGTTTTTAATGAGCAGTGCAACTCCTCCTTCCCCTCTCCTCCCTCTGTCTTTCCTGAAGATTTGATATCCGGATGGAAAGATTGAATCTGTTATTATTCTGGTGAGTTTTGTTTCTGTGAGTGCTATTATGTCTGGGGATGTCTCTTTGATTCTTTCGTGCCACTCCTCATACTTGTTTGTTATTCCATCTGCATTTGTATACCACACCTTCAACTGCTTTTCTAAGACTGTGGTCTGGGAAGTATATAGGTGTTGGGGAAGTGGGAGACCTGGTAAGGAACTATGGGTTGTTGCTGTGGGGGTGAAGTTTGTAATGTAGTGGGTGGGGGCATTGGATGTGGCATGGGTGTTTTGATTTAGAATGTTTGGTTGCACTGGGGTTGACCTGGTTGGGAGGCTTCTATAGAAAGTTGTGAGGGAGGCTGTATTTGATCTTCCTGGGTCTGGGATCTCCTGTCTGTCTTCTCCATCCCCTCTCTTTCCTCCTTTCGCCTTTGTACCATCTCTCTCAGTTTCTTCCTTTCTTCTTGTGTTCTGTCGCGGTCGAGATACACCCTCCTGTATGCCGTCATGTCCCTTAATCGTGCTTTCTCCTGCAGGATCCTGGTCCGAGTCGCTTCTGCCTTGAAGGTCACTCTCACTGGCCGGGTTCTTTTTTTTACAAACCCCCCTATTCTCCGAAAATTTTCCAGCTGGGTCATATCGTCTTCTCCTATTACTTTCATGATGCTTTCAATTGCTTTTTTTTCCCCTTGTTTTCTTGCTTCATATGTTTCCCCTTCGACTTCCTGGAGCCCATACACAAAGACTGACCTCACCCTTTCATTCTCCCACTGCATATCCCTGTGTATCCCCTCATTTAATTTGGTTTCCTCCACTGCAGCTTTCCTTTCATCAGTTTCACTGGCTAATGTACTTGGGCTCAGTGGCCTGTCATTTTCCCTTCTCGGCTTTCCTTGGGCTCTGTTGTTGTCTGTTAGGGCCTCCACATAAAGCTTAGCTCTTTCATTTGCTACAGTCTCCTCTGATAGAGCATCTCCATGCAGTTGTGCCCCTTCTTTCCCTACAGTCCCCTTATTTGTGGCTGAGGTAGCAGTCTCTGTTGTCAATCCCAAAATGTTCTTTAGTTCTTTAGGCTGTTTCAGATTTTTCAATTCCTCTTCTAAACTCTGTATCCTAGCTTCTGCTGCTTTGACATGCACCTCCCACTTCCTGCTTTCCATATCTATCCTCTCTTCCATCCTCATGCTAAGTTCTTCTAGTTTCTTTTCCCATTCATGATCCCTTTTTATGAGCTCTGCTGCCCAATCTTCCTTTGCATTTTCCTCCTCCTGTCCCTTGGTTTTTCTTGTTGCTCTCTGGCAACCCATTTTTGTTGTATCCTGATTGCCTCAGAGTGGGAAACCTATGTAGTTCTGTATGTTAGGTTAGTAGTGGAGGAACTGTGGCTATGTGGGAGCTGAGTGGGGAGGGGTGGGGAGGGCTTAGGGTGAACGGGGGAGGGGAGGGTGATCGAGGGAGGGGAGGGATCAGGGGAAGTAGTGAGATGTCGGTGGTGAGGGGGGAGTGTATGTGTGTCTGGATATGTGTGTGTGTGTGTGTGTGTGTGTGTGTGTGTGTGTGTGTGTGTGTGTGTGTGTGTGTGTGTGTGTGTGTGTGTGTGTGTGTGTGAGTGTGTAATTTTGTGTGTAATTGTGTGTGGAATTATGTGTGGGTTTATTATGTACTGAAAGGTAGGTGGTCCTTGGCTGCCCACACCTTCTTGTGACCTGACCCCCAACCTCCTGGGACTTACCGCACTTACAGTGTGTGTGTGTGTGTGTGTGTGTGTGTGTGTGTGTGTGTGTGAGAGAGAGAGAATGAGATAAAAAAAAGACCTTTCAAGGTATTCTTTTCCTTCAAGAAGAAACTCGACAAGTATCTCCACCAGGTGCCAGATCAACCAAGCTGTGATGAATTTGTGGGACAGCGGGCCTCCAGCAGCAACAGCCTGTCTGACCAAGCAAACACCAGTCGAGCCTGGACCATGGCCGGCTCCAAGAGTAGTAAGACTCTGGAAACTCATCAAAGGTTTTCTTCCTTAATTAAATACCACTTAAGAGAGATATAAAAGTGGTTGTCTTATTTTTCTTCTTTCTTCCAAATTTCCTCTATATTTTTCAGGCTCGATACTACTGGCTTAAATATTCAGCGTTGCTGTCCAGTAACTTGGGCAGGAGTCTAGGAACCAGTGGTATGTGCAGGCGCAATATGTCACTTATGCTACATATGGGAATCTTTATTTAGGAAACGTTTCGCCACACAAGAGATTCATCAGTCCAATACAAAGCAGAAAGGTGTAAGGCGAGGAGGAGTTTGAGGTAATCAGTCCCTCAGCCTGGAGTCGACGTGTTCAGTCCATCATTCCATATTCTACAAGACTGATTGACTGAACACATCGACTCCAGACTGAGGGACTGATTACCTCAAACTCCTCCTCTCCTTACACCTTTCTGCTTCGTATTGGACTGATGAAGCCACTGTGTGGAGAAACGTTTCCTCGTTAAATTTTCCCATATGTTACATAAGTGTCTCAATCTTCAACTTGTCGGTTTTTCAAACCATTTATCACAGGTGCCCTATGATCAAAGCTTTTGAGAAAAAAATATCTCAGCATTCTGGATGCCTCCAGTAACTTCCCAAGTTCTCAGACGCGGACGTTCACACATTGAAAAATGTTGATTCCTAATTCGTCAACGACTGAGAGTGATATTCAAGGGAGTGTTGGTGTACATACCTGAACTTTACCTGGAGAGGGCTTTAGTGGTCAACGCCCCCGCGGCTCGGTCTGAGACCAGGCCTCGTAGTAGATCAGGTTCTGATCAACCAGGCTGTTACTGCTGGCCGCACGCAAGCTGACGTACAAACCACAACCGAGTTGGTCAGGTACTGACTTCAAATGCCTGTCCAGTGCCTTCTTGAAGACAGTCAGGGGTCTATTGGTAATCTCCATTATGTATGCTGGGAGGCATACGAGGCGCCACGGGTACATTGGTCTCTCAGTGTACTCATGACACCCCTGCCTTTCATCGGGGGAATGTTGCATCTCCTGCCGAGTCTTATGCTTTCATAGGGAGTGATTTTCGTGTGCAAGTTTGGTACCAATCCCTTCAGGACCTTCCAATTGTATATTATCATGTATCTCTCTCGCCTGCGTTCCAGGGAATACAAATCAAGGACCTTCAACTGTTCCCAGTAGTTTAGGTGCCTTATCATACTTATATGTGTTGTGAAAGTTCTTTGTACACTCTCCAGGTCTGCAATGTTGCCTGCCAATTTTACGTCTAAAATAATATAAACATCTTATTCTTGTTTAATCATGTTACTCTATTTACTAACTGTTGCATTTTAGAGCCAGGATGGTACCCATTAATGTGTGTCAGCATATGTATCAATGTGTGTCAGCATATGTATCAGTGTGTGTCAGCATATGTATCAGTGTGTGTCAGCATATGTATCAATGTGTGTCAGCATATGTATCAATGTGTGTCAGCATATGTATCAATGTGTGTCAGCATATGTATCAGTGTGTGTCAGCATATGTATCAATGTGTGTCAGCATATGTATCAATGTGTGTCAGCATATGTATCAATGTGTGTCAGCATATGTATCAATGTGTGTCAGCATATGTATCAGTGTGTGTCAGCATATGTATCAATGTGTGTCAGCATATGTATCAGTGTGTGTCAGCATATGTATCAATGTGTGTCAGCATATGTATCAATGTGTGTCAGCATATGTATCAGTGTGTGTCAGCATATGTATCAATGTGTGTCAGCATATGTATCAGTGTGTGTCAGCATATGTATCAGTGTGTGTCAGCATATGTATCAATGTGTGTCAGCATATGTATCAGTGTGTGTCAGCATATGTATCAATGTGTGTCAGCATATGTATCAATGTGTGTCAGCATATGTATCAATGTGTGTCAGCATATGTATCAATGTGTGTCAGCATATGTATCAATGTGTGTCAGCATATGTATCAATGTGTGTCAGCATATGTATCAATGTGTGTCAGCATATGTATCAATATGTCAGCATATGTATCAATGTGTGTCAGCATATGTATCAATGTGTGTCAGCATATGTATCAATGTGTGTCAGCATATGTATCAATGTGTGTCAGCATATGTATCAATGTGTGTCAGCATATGTATCAATGTGTGTCAGCATATGTATCAATGTGTGTCAGCATATGTATCAATGTGTGTCAGCATATGTATCAATGTGTGTGAGCATATGTATCAATGTGTGTCAGCATATGTATCAATGTGTGTCAGCATATGTATCAATGTGTGTCAGCATATGTATCAATGTGCGTCAGCATATGTATCAATGTGCGTCAGCATATGTATCAATGTGCGTCAGCATATGTATCAATGTGTGTCAGCATATGTATCAATATGTGTCAGCATATGTATCAATGTGTGTCAGCATATGTATCAATATGTGTCAGCATATGTATCAATGTGTGTCAGCATATGTATCAATGTGTGTCAGCATATGTATCAATGTGTGTCAGCATATGTATCAATGTGTGTCAGCATATGTATCAATGTGTGTCAGCATATGTATCAATGTGTGTCAGCATATGTATCAATGTGTGTCAGCATATGTATCAATGTGTGTCAGCATATGTATCAATGTGTGTCAGCATATGTATCAATGTGTGTCAGCATATGTATCAATGTGTGTCAGCATATGTATCAGTGTGTGTCAGCATATGTATCAATGTGTGTCAGCATATGTATCAATGTGTCAGCATATGTATCAATGTGTGTCAGCATATGTATCAATGTGTCAGCATATGTATCAATGTGTGTCAGCATATGTATCAATGTGTGTCAGCATATGTATCAATGTGTGTCAGCATATGTATCAATGTGTGTCAGCATATGTATCAATGTGTGTCAGCATATGTATCAATGTGTGTCAGCATATGTATCAATGTGTGTCAGCATATGTATCAATGTGTGTCAGCATATGTATCAATGTGTGTCAGCATATGTATCAATGTGTGTCAGCATATGTATCAATGTGTGTCAGCATATGTATCATATGTGTGTCAGCATATGTATCAATCAGCATATGTGTGTCAGCATATGTATCAATGTGTGTCAGCATATGTATCAATGTGTGTCAGCATATGTATCAATGTGTCAGCATATGTATGTGTGTCAGCATATGTATCAATGTGTGTCAGCATATGTATCAATGTGTGTCAGCATATGTATCAATGTGTCAGCATATGTATCAGTGTGTGTCAGCATATGTATCAATGTGTGTCAGCATATGTGTGTCAGCATATGTATATGTGTCAGCATATGTATATGTGTGTCAGCATATGTATCAATGTGTGTCAGCATATGTATCAATGTGTGTCAGCATATGTATCAATGTGTGTCAGCATATGTATCAATGTGTGTCAGCATATGTATCAATGTGTGTCAGCATATGTATCAATGTCAGCATATGTATCATGTGTCAGCATATGTATCAATGTGTGTCAGCATATGTATCAATGTGTGTCAGCATATGTATCAATGTGTCAGCATATGTATCAATGTGTGTCAGCATATGTATCAATGTGTGTCAGCATATGTATCAGTGTGTGTCAGCATATGTATCAATGTGTGTCAGCATATGTATCAGTGTGTGTCAGCATATGTATCAATGTGTGTCAGCATATGTATCAATGTGTGTCAGCATATGTATCAATGTGTGTCAGCATATGTATCAATGTGTGTCAGCATATGTATCAATGTGTGTCAGCATATGTATCAATGTGTGTCAGCATATGTATCAATGTGTGTCAGCATATGTATCAATGTGTGTCAGCATATGTATCAGTGTGTGTCAGCATACCTGGAGTTTACCTGGAGAGAGTTCCGGGGGTCAACGCCCCCGCGGCCCGGTCTGAGACCAGGCCTCCTGGTGGATCAGAGCCTGATCAACCAGGCTGTTGCTGCTGGCTGCACGCAAACCAACATACGAGCCACAGCCCGGCTGATCCGGAACTGACTTTAGGTGCTTGTCCAGTGCCAGCTTGAAGACTGCCAGGGGTCTGTTGGTAATCCCCCTTATGTGTGCTGGGAGGCAGTTTAACAGTCTCGGGCCCCTGACACTTATTGTATGGTCTCTTAACGTGCTAGTGAGACCCCTGCTTTTCATTGGGGGGATGGTGCATCGTCTGCCAAGTCTTTTGCTTTCGTAGTGGGTGATTTTCGTGTGCAAGTTCGGTACTAGTCCCTCTAGGATTTTCCAGGTGTATATAATCATGTATCTCTCCCTCCTGCGTTCCAGGGAATACAGGTTTAGGAACCTCAAGCGCTCCCAATAATTGAGGTGTTTTATCTCCGTTATGCGCGCCGTGAAAGTTCTCTGTACATTTTCTAGGTCGGCAATTTCACCTGCCTTGAAAGGTGCTGTTAGTGTGCAGCAATATTCCAGCCTAGATAGAACAAGTGACCTGAAGAGTGTCATCATGGGCTTGGCCTCCCTAGTTTTGAAGGTTCTCATTATCCATCCTGTCATTTTTCTAGCAGATGCGATTGATACAATGTTATGGTCCTTGAAGGTGAGATCCTCCGACAAGATCACTCCCAGGTCTTTGACGTTGGTGTTTCGCTCTATTTTGTGGCCAGAATTTGTTTTGTACTCTGATGAAGATTTAATTTCCTCATGTTTACCATATCTGAGTAATTGAAATTTCTCATCGTTGAACTTCATATTGTTTTCTGCAGCCCACTGTATCAATGTGTGTCAGCATATGTATCAATGTGTCAGCATATGTATCAATGTGTCAGCATATGTATCAATGTGTCAGCATATGTATCAATGTGTCAGCATATGTATCAATGTGTCAGCATATGTATCAATGTGTCAGCATATGTATCAATGTGTCAGCATATGTATCAATGTGTCAGCATATGTATCAATGTGTGTCAGCATATGTATCAATGTGTCAGCATATGTATCAATGTGTCAGCATATGTATCAATGTGTCAGCATATGTATCAATGTGTCAGCATATGTATCAATGTGTCAGCATATGTATCAATGTGTGTCAGCATATGTATCAATGTGTCAGCATATGTATCAATGTGTCAGCATATGTATCAATGTGTCAGCATATGTATCAATGTGTCAGCATATGTATCAATGTGTCAGCATATGTATCAATGCTCTCATTACTTCAGTTTGTTATATTTGGATATTTATGCATTTACAAAAGTTGGAAGTGACGGAATCTCTTCGATAACTTGAGAATGCCTCTACCGACCGGCTTCAAACTTTCAACCCACGTGCGTCTTGCAGACACCAGGGTTTGAGTTACTATTAAGCTGCAGAAGTCCCAAAGTAATATTAATTTCCACTCCCTAACTAAGGAATGCTTTGACTTATCGGCTTCAAACTGTTGGCGCTGTTTTGGTGCAAGTTGGAAATTGTTAAAAAAGTTGGAATTATCAGATTTACAGTAATTACCGAAGAATAACTTTTCCGACAGGGTTCAAACTTTCAGTGCTGATGGGCTATATTGAAAAAAAAAAATTTTACTTGTTTATATTTGTATTCTAATTTTATTAAATTGTTTTATGAACGAAGGATTTTTTATTCAAATCAATTTTTTCTTAATTTTTTTACCACAACCTGGACGTCGGAGACCGAAACTTGCGACGACCTTTTCGGTCCAACTCAGACCATAAACTGGTCACACTAGCGGGAATGGCATGAAAGTTCGGTCTCTTATGTGAAGGGCTTTTCACGTTTTTCCGCCTTTTTTTTCCTTAGAGGTTTGTATAAAAAAAATTATATATGAGACACAGAAGAAAAAAAAAAAAAAAAAAAAAAAAAAAAGAGATATAGTGAAATTAAGCGTTTTATAACGTTTTTTTTTTTTTCTCAGGTCAGCAAACTTTAGAAAGTATATATAGAACTTGTTGTGTGAGCAGCAGATTGTTGCAGTGTTGTGATGGTGTTGAAAACAGACAAGTTGAAGAACAGAGACACTTACGTTTCACCACACAGCGGCTTCGTTAGTCTTATACAAAGCAGGAAGGTATAAGGAGAGGAGGAGTTTGAGGTAATCAGTCCCTCAGCCTGGAGTCGATGTGTTCAGTCCATCAATCTTCATCAATCAGTCACTTTCTACGAGACTGATGGACTGGACACATCGAGTCAAGGCTGAAGGATAGATTACCTCAAACTCCTCCTCTCCTTATACCTTCCTGCTTTGTATAAGACTGACGAAGCCACTGTGTGGTGAAACATTTCTTCAATAAAGATTCCCATATGTTGCATAAGTATCTCTATTCTATTGCAGTGTTGTTCTTGACTGTAACTTCCTTCAATGTGTTCATTTATAACCTGAGAACTTATCCCGTTGTCTTCAAATTTCCAACTCTGGTCAACTATTACTAAGAGAAAGTTTGTGGACCAATTAGCAAGTGCAGGTGACGTCTGTTCAATTTAATTTACATTATTTTTGAAGGTGAGTTTTCCTGAGATATCTTCAAAAAGCCGCTTTTGATCGTCTTCAAAGTTTCAGTAGCGGCGTATCTTAGAAGAAGGTTGGTATTGTTAATTGAATGTGTAGATGTCATAATTGACAATTTTAATCTCGAATAATTGAGGCATCAGCCTTGATGATGATGCCTCTTGATCCAAGGCACTAGACTTTTCCTCTACTTTCTTGGACTGAGATCGAGCGCCTCATATTCCACAGACGATGACTCTCCCTTTTTCCCCCATTAGGGCAATTCCTAAATGGTATCAGTCTATTCGCTGCTTTATCTAATGAAACGGTAGAAAAGAATCTGAGGAACTCGGCAGGAGATGCAACATTCCCACAGTGAAAAGCAGGGGCGCCACGAGTACACTGAGAGACAACACAGTGTCAGGGGCCCAAGACTGTTCAACTGCCTCCCAGCATACGTAAGGGGGTTTGCCAATAGACCCCTGGCTGTCTTCAAGAAGGCACTAGACAGGTACCTAAAGTCAGTACCTGACCAGCCAGGCTATGGTTTGTACGTCAGTTTGCTTGAAGCCAGCAGTAACAGCCTGGTTGATCAGAACCTGATCTACTACGAGGCCTGGTCTCAGACCGAGCCGCGGGGCGTTGACCCCCGAAACCCTCTCCAGGTCTCCGTGCTTGTAGTGGGGTTCGAGAGGAGATAACGAGGGTTGAAGATATACACACTTGTTGGATGGTAACAATATATTGTAGAATGTGAGAAAGGGAGCCCAACCTGCCGTGCATTGCCTGGTAGACCTATGCGTGGACTGAGAGTGAGGTAGCGCCTCCCACTCACTCATGCCGCATCCCGTGACGTCATACAGTCACTAGGCCTAGTAAGGGATCGTTTATATAAAACATATGGATGGTACTATGATACTCAGATAAGCTATGCAACACATGTAGGGGATCAGCGACTATGCTGACAGCTCGGTCATGTTACGTATGTCGTCTCGACATACACTGCTATGCTATAGGCTGAACAGGCAGGTGGCTCTGGGCTGATTCTATACAATAATAAAGACATATGTAACTTAGAACTAATGGATGGTATCATAATGGATGTTAACATAATGGGTTTTAACGAAATGAGTTTTAACATAATGCATCACGAATTATAAGAACAAATCATGGTATAATATAGGATGGAATTGATCGATCGATCTGTATTCATGCACTCTACGGATTCTGAGGAAGAATAAATATATATACAAGGTGAAATATATATACAAGGCAAATCTGGTGCACACAGATCATTACTGTTAAATTCTCAGAATTCAGAGGGAACGTGAACACGAAAAAAAAAATTGAAAACTGATCAGCTGATAACAAAACACACAGTTGAGAACTTCATTCATCTTGGACGTCTAATTATACAGACTATGTACATTTAAACCCAACTCTGCGAGGGTAAGATTTACAAATGCATAATGGTTACCATCTTTGGGTGGATCGAATTCTTCTGCAATGGCTAACACATGTCTTGACTGAGGACGATCTGAACGAGTATCTACAAAAGATACTTTTGGGTTTCTTATTACTTGTCGAGTACGCAAAGAATAACGACATTCAGGTTGATTATCTGACTGAGTATTTGAGGTAGAGGGTACAGAGTCAAGAGGATTGTCAGCATCTGTCACATTAGTCTGGGTAGCAACATCATCAACATCGCATACTAACTTCATATGATCTAAATGCAATTCTTTGTACTTACCAGTACTAATTTCTCTAACCTTATACTTATTGCCATTGATATGTTCAACTACTCGATAAAGGCCAACAAACTTTTGATCGAGCTTAGGCATTGCGGATGTTTTGTTGAAATTAGTCAGCATTACTCTCGAACCCACTTTAACTTTTGTCAGCTTAGCACGACTATTAGTTACTTTAGTAAATTCTGCTGTTGATTTATGAAGTGTTTCACGGATTCTTCTAAAAACACTCTGAGCTATGCTGGTATGGAATATAACAACTCATAGGGTAAACGCTTGTCCACACCATACAATGCATAATGTGGGGTGTCACCTATGGAAGCATTGTAAGCAGAATTTATGGCACATTGAACATCTGGTATAACTTCATCCCAAGTTTCACTATTGGGGTTGATAGTGGCTCTCAAGACATCAAGTACTTTCTTATTGGTTCGTTCAGCTAACCCATTGCTGGCAGGATGATGAGGAACAATGGTGGATTTAGAGATCTTGTACAAGGTACACAAATTTTCAAGAATCTCATTACAGAATTCACCTCCATTATCTGTTACTAAGGACTTAGGGGTGGTATGCCTGCAGATAATGTGTTCTTTAAACGCTTTAGCTACTGTCTCGGCAGTCTTATCTGCAATAGGAACTATCTCACAATATCTGGTGAAATGGTCTACCATAACACACAGATGTTTGTTGCCTTGGAGGGAACATTTAAAATTGGTTAACAAATCTAGCTCAACTCTTTCCCACTGTTCGCTAGTGGTTGGGTACACTTGGATTGGATTAGGACCATTGACATTTCCTTTATGCTGCATACAAACACTACATTTCTTAACATACTCTGAAATGTCAGTTGCCATACGTGGCCAAAAGTACTTCATTCTGGCTTGTTTCACAGAACGATCCATACCAGGGTGTGCAACACCTGGTACATCGTGAACTATCTGTAGAGCTACATTCACTAGTGACTGTGGAATTACTAACTGGTATACTCTTCTGCTTGGAGTACCAAACTCGGCTGTTCGATACAGTAATTCTTGGCTCATTACAAAGTCACTAATGGGTGCTGGTGACTTCACAGTAAGAATAAGATCTTCCTGGAGCAGGAATCGAATCACACCAGACCACATGGGATTTGTTCTTTGGGCATTCTTTACATCCTCGGCAGTAAATGGAGGGTCTGCTGTTACTATACTAACGTGTTGCAATAAAGCATCTGCGACTACGTTTGACTTGCCAGGTAAATGTTCAAAAGTAGGATTCAACACTTGGATAGTCAAGGTCCATCTGGCTAACCTTCCAGTAGGTTGTTTGTTCTGGAATAAAGGTATCAGTGGTGCATGGTCTGTCAAGACATGAACAAGGTACTGATAAATGATGTCTCAGAAGTGCTTTAAAGACCATACTATTGCTAAAGCTTCTTGCTCCGTTACTGTATAATTACGTTCAGCCTTCGTAAGGACTCTACAAGCAAATGCAACTGTGTTGTACTTGCCATCAGTCTTCTGAGCTAGTATGGCACCTATGCCAATAGAACTAGCATTAGTTCTCAGATAGAAGGGCTTAGAAAAATCTGGGAATTTCAAAATGGGAGCGGATGTTAACTTTTCTTTTAGTGTCTGAAATGCTCTTTCTTGACGGACGGTCCAAACGAAAGGAGCATCTTTCTTAAACAATTCAGTTAGAGGAGCTGCTATTGAAGAAAAATTAGCAATGAAAGATCTATAGAAACCTGCTAGACCCACAAAGGAGCTTACAACATCAGCAGTTTTGGGGGATGGAAAATTTAATACTGCCGTTACTTTACTTTGATCAGTCGTAACCCCTTTAGGAGTGACTACGTGACCAAGAAATTTAATTTCTGATCTGAAAAATTGACATTTGGACAGTTTGATCTTTAAATTAGCTTCTTCAAGCTTACCAAGTGCTATATCAAGTCATTTCAGATGTCTTCGGACATGACGATTACGTCATCTAAGTACACCATAAGTGCTTTACCTATGAGACCTCTAAAAATATTGGTCATGAGTCTTGAGAATATGATAGGGGAGGATCGTAATCCAAAGACCATTCTAAAGAAGTGATAATGACCTGTGGGAGTGGAGAATGCAGTTAACTCTTGGCTGTCCTCGTGAAGAGGGACTAGCCAAAACCCTTGTAACAAGTCCAGAGTCGAGAAGACTTTGTTATCTCCAATGTTACATAAAAGATCACCATGTACAGGAAGTGGGAAGCGATCTGGAATAGTTTTCGCATTTAACTTCCTAAAGTCAATCACTGGGCGCCAAGTACCGTCCTTCTTAGGCACTAGAATCAAGGGTGCATTCCAGGGTGAATTGCTAGGTGCAATAACTCTATCATCGAGCATCTGATAGATCAATTCTTCTGCGACAGCAACTTGGGAATGAGGCACTCTGTATGCAGGTATAAAGATAGGTCTAGTACCAGGTTCAAGTGGAATACGATGGGACAATAAGTTCGTTATACCCATCTTCTCACCTGGTAAGGCAATGGCTTTACGACGTTTGTTCAACAGAGTCAACAAACGCTTGACTTCATCTGGGAAGTCAG
Source organism: Cherax quadricarinatus (assembly GCF_038502225.1). Lineage (NCBI taxonomy): Eukaryota > Metazoa > Arthropoda > Malacostraca > Decapoda > Parastacidae > Cherax > Cherax quadricarinatus. The sequence goes on along the minus strand of NC_091316.1, from coordinate 39,262,796 downwards.
TGGGAGCTAAGTCTTTCTCCTCAACTGGTGGAATGGATTGATCCAGTGGAGTGGATGAGGTCTCCCCTGTTGAAATAGCACCGACCCACTGGTCAGGTGGCAAGTCATCCTGTACTTGAACAGGCTAAGGATAGTGAACTAGGTCAAAAATATTAGTATTTGCTTTGAGACAAACACTGTGACCCGAAGTGTTAGCAACGAATAAGTGGATCTTACTGTCTCTTACAACATGTAAGGATGGTTCAACAAATAAACCCCTTACTTTGCAGGAATCACTGTCAACTAGGACGTTATCACCATCTAGAACACTAGGAACAACAACAGACACTCTAGTGAGAGCACTAGCCGCAACAGAGACGTCTTTCTGCAGACGACATGTGACATCAACAAAAGATGGCATTACTAGTTTCAAGTAATCGTTTTCCGACAAGGCGTCCCCTGTGGAGAAACTACTACTTGGACTAGCAGACATTGCAGAGATAGGCTGAGCACTCAAGGCATTCTGAGCGTCCTTGGACACTTGAAGCAATACACTATCTTGCATGTCTGAAGGTGTAGGTGGAACATAGATGGGAGAGACAGAGTTACTAGTGCCTGACCGCTTGGGTATGCTACTGGAAAATGCATTGGTTTGTAAGGACTTAATCCGAACGTCGTACTCTGTGGCAGTATGGCATATCTCGGATCCAAGCTGGTAACCCCAAAATGGAACGATCAAGTCTTCAATTTGGGCATGCCATCGGTACGGGTCAAGCACAATACGTAAGTCTCTCATAAAAACAAATCCCAGTAGAAGGTCACCAGGGAAAGTAATCTGGTCGACAACAAGGAAAGCAGCAGTAAAGTCTCTACCTTGGATAGAAAAGGTGAGGGAAGTCTAACCTCGGACACGCAGAAGGGAACCAGCTACTCCACTAAGGGAGGTTACAGTAGTTGGTTCAACGAGGAGGACACGTTGTAACTGCTTCTCTTTAAACAAACTAGACCTGATAATATTAACTTGCACACCAGAGTCCATGAACACATGAATGGGCGCATTTTGAATAAAAGCTTGAACTATAGGACCTATCGTTTCATTGGGAGTTATGTGCAAACAAAAAGGTGGGTTGTCATCGGAGAAGGCATGTTCCACTTCATCCCCAAATTTATCTACGTCAGAGACGTGTGAAGCAACATCATCAGCAGGGTTGTCATTCTCAAGACTGTTTAAGGCTTCATAAGAATTGTGAACAGGGATGGTGTACTCATTATCGCCTACTGTCACGACTGGGCGAGTAGACTGGGGCGCTCGGATTCCCCCGAATTGGAAGAATGAGGCTGGTTCTGGTTATTCTGAGAACTCCGACCTCTATTTCCTCTCCTGGCTCTGCGGTTGGAACGGCCACGGAAGGATCTAGAGTACTGGAGGTTATAGAGAGCATTGCACTCGGATGTGTCATGGCCATGAATTCTGTGATAAGTACAATAAGGCAAATCGGACTGGTACTTATCAGCATTGCGATGCCTCTTAGAGCAACTATCAGGGCAATTTACCGCGATATGTCCACCGTAACCACAATTATAGCAGGTTCTTTGGCTATGGATACTGTACATGCTACGAGTGCTATGGGAATGATAGCTCTTGACACTAACTTTGGATGACGGTCGCGAGTGATTTAGATCGGGAGTTTTGGTTGTAGCACAAACAAGATGAGGTACGGGAGTAGTCAAAGCGGTTGACGTAGACCTTCGATAGGGGAAGGTTTCCTCGGGACACAAATTACGCACATGGATAAGAGCTGCAAGTGGTCCCATTGTGGCATTTAGAGGACTGGAATTATACACATACATTGACGTTGGTGGCATTAGCTGTTTAATAACTCCAAATACGGATTAATTGCTCATAATCTTGCCACTTGGTTAGATCCTGAAAGTCCTTCATACGAACCAAGTTGAAGACATGCGAGGCAGCTGGTGAACGAGCTAAACTCTCCTTTCCGATACTAATTAGGCAACTCTCTGATGGAGGACCATCTACTGAGGCATTTGCTCTAGCACGAACAGCAATAAACCATCCTTCCAGGTTGTCTGGGTTACCATTGAACAACGGCATAGCATCATGTCACGACTAAAATTGCGAAGGCTCGAAGTCTGAGTGTGTCTATTGTTTGATAATGAATTACTCGAATTTGGAACTGAGGCATTAATGGTTGGACTAGCAGAATGTGCTCAGACATCGCTCGAGAAGACTTGAGACATGTTTGCAAAAATGTAAAACAAGAATTTAGAGAAATAAAAGAAAATGTAACACACAACACAGTAAACTTAAATGGGAAGAAATTACTTAACTATTCTGCATAAATAAATAAAAATTTCTGAAATAAAAATTTTAATGGCAACACAATGTTTACACAAGAATTATTGTAAAATGAGTCAATGTTGCAATAATAATAAAAAATTACACACACAAGAAAATATAGTTTACAAGAAAAAAAAATATATCATGAAGGAATGAACTGATTGAACACTAACTCTTAACTGCAGCTTAAGCAACACTTACTGAACAAACAAAAGAATGATTTACTTTAAAAGAAGAACTTAAAAATTGCACTAAGAGTGAATTTATTCAATGAAATATAAAAATAATAGATGCAAAAACACAGAACAAAAAGGTTTGAACACTTACAGTGATGCAGAACACAACACTTACAGTGATGCAGAACACAACACTTACAGTGACAGAACAAAAAGGTTTGAACACTTACAGTGATGCAGGAACAACACATCAATATAAACACAATACTAGAATTTTCTTGCAATGAAACTTGAGGTTTGAAAAATTTGGAAAATAACTGTCTTACTTCAACAAAATAATGACACTATTGTCTGGGGAGATAAGACAAATTAGACACTGGATAAATGAAAAAGAATTAACACAAGAATGTTGAACACACAGAGAAAAATAAAATAAAATGGCAAATAAATGAAAACAAAAAAAAGCAAGAATACACAAATGCTGGGAGAAAAAATATAACTGAGACAACACTGAGTTGTGATGCAGAATATAAGGTAATAAATTACTGAATTACTTCACTGCAATACTGTGAACACAAGATAATTGCGAAGTGTAAACACAAGGTTATACTGTTTATATATTGCACACAACAAGAAAAAACATTAAAGGACTTACTTCAAATACATATAAAAAAAAGAAGCACAACACAACATACATAAACTAAAGCACGAAAATTAACACTAAAGAAAGAAGAGAAAAAATAAATATTGTTTCAAACAGTATATAATGAACACTGATCAAGTCACTGAATGTCACTAAGAAATCAGTCAAGAAAATTGTCTCAACACACGCAAATGTCTCTATAAAAAAATATTATTCGTTAACACTGTAGTGACGTTGTAGAATGAGTTGGATGGTAGTGTTGGAGTCTCGTGGCTGGCGGCGTTCCTACTCCACACGTGACGCCTCGAAGAATTTGTGCTTAAATCGGCGATGGACTCACACAGGAGGCTTTTACGATGGCGCATCTGACGAAGGAACACTCTTGGCTCTTGACCCCTTATGTGGTCCTTAAAAATATGATGCTAGAACCCGTAATGAGGGTACAAAAGCAGTGGTAGTGGGTGAGGTGGGTGGTTGAGGCAGCGTGGTGGTGACACACCGCGTGGTTACTGGGCCTATGGGATGAACGGCGTAAGCCACACTGGGGACACCTGCACTAGGCACAAAAATATTCTAAGCCAGCTGGTTTAAAAACAAACCCACAAAATACCACAACACCACAGGGATGGTAAAACACACAGGGTGGCTAGAACTGGAAGCACAAAGCGATGGAGAAAACTGTACCCACATGGCTTGCTTGAGTACTGGGTTAGTCACCTGGGTTAGTTGCTGGCTGGCTTGGCTTAACCCTTCACACATACTGGCTTAATAACTTTTAACGATGAGCACAGCATGGGTGGAAAGCTGGCTTGGCAGGCAAGGCTGGATGGTGTAGGTCTAGGCTGGACTGGGCTTTGGCTGACTCCCCTACCACAGACTGGCTTAGGTGGCTTGGCTTACTTTGCAAACCCGGGTCAACTCCTCGGAGGTAATGCAAATAGCAATTAAAACGCTAATACACAGGGACTGACCAGAAGTGAAGCAATAGGCTGGTGAAAGCTTGCTTGGGGTAGCGGCTTGGTTGGCCTACTGGCCACACAAAATGTCCGTCGTCGGCTGAGAGAATTTATCTCCGTGCATCGGCGTAATTATCAATTTTGCGCCCACACTGCTGTCACCATTTGTCGTGGGGTTCGAAAGGAGATAACAATGGTTGAAGATATACACACTTGTTGGATGGTAACAATATATTGTAGAATGTGAGAAAGGGAGCCCAACCTGCCGTGCATTGCCTGGTAGACCTATGCGTGGACTGAGAGCGAGGTAGCACCTCCCACTCACTCATGCCGCATCCCGTGACGTCATACAGTCACTAGGCCTAGTAAGGGATCGTCTATATGAAACATATGGATGGTACTATGATATTCAGATAAACTATACAACACATGTAGGGGATCAGCAACTATGCTGACATGCTGACGTGTTTCCCGCAAAGAAAGTTTAGCCTTGATTTTGAGTAAAGAAAGTTTAAAGTAATGGTCCAGTTTCGCTAACTACATTGGTTTCCGTAAAATTACTAGAGAATGTCTCTTCTGATCAGAAATGAGTCACAGTGTTTGACTGGCTATCATACGATAACTCTATATAATGTAATTATTTATTTTTTTTTTTTTTATTATCACACCGGCCGATTCCCACCAAGGCAGGGTGGCCCGAAAAAGAAAAACTTTCACCATCATTCACTCCATCACTGTCTTGCCAGAAGGGTGCTTTACACTACAGTTTTTAAACTGCAACATTAACACCCCTCCTTCAGAGTGCAGGCACTGTACTTCCCATCTCCAGGACTCAAGTCCGGCCTGCCGGTTTCCCTGAATCCCTTCATAAATGTTACTTTGCTCACACTCCAACAGCACGTCAAGTATTAAAAACCATTTGTCTCCATTCACTCCTATCAAACACGCTCACGCATGCCTGCTGGAAGTCCAAGCCCCTCGCACACAAAACCTCCTTTACCCCCTCCCTCCAACCCTTCCTAGGCCGACCCCTACCCCGCCTTCCTTCCACTACAGACTGATACACTCTTGAAGTCATTCTGTTTCGCTCCATTCTCTCTACATGTCCGAACCACCTCAACAATTATATGTGCACATAACACCTATGTGCCCTCAAGACCATTATAAAAAAGTTGTTATGTACTCAAAGATTAAATAAAATGTACCTAATTACTTTTATGCGTACATACTTTCTTATCAAAACTTTAAATGTCAATTTTCATTTTTGTCGTGGAAGAATAATAGAGGCATCTAAATACTGATTTTCTGAACTGCTTCATCAGTAATAACTTCAATAATGCATAATGCGAAAGTCTTGAAACTTAATATGTTGGTGTATTATAGGATATTGGTTTCTCTGAGATAAGAAGAGAATGCCTTTTCAGCTGATGCTTCTTATTGGAAGGTTTCAATTAGTTTTGGGCTACATATGTCTTACTTTGTCATTATTTTTGATGAAATTGGGTATTAGTGTCCATGTGATAACTTGAGAACATCTCTCCTGATGTGCTTCAAACATTCGACATTAATATCTAACTGCCTAAATAGCTTATACCGCACTCTGCACTATTCCTTTCGCTTGCATTGCACAGCGAGCGATGTTCAAGCAGGATTTCCTTGCATCACCGTTGTCTTACGTTCAGTTCCTCCGTCTCTCGCCTCGCTCGCTGCTTAATATGACGTGTTACCGGAGGCCCTAACTTGTCCTGCTAATACTGTAGTTTATTAGCTCATTATTATGATTCATGGAGGCAATTAATGTTAGACTGAGTACATCGACCAGTGGAAGCTTGTACTCAGAGTCCCTACGTTCTCTCCGGCTATCTGGTGACTGATTTTTTTTTTTGGATGAACATAAAAGTGGATGAGGACTAGACAGACAGAATGGAAAACAGAAAACAGGATGGAGGGATAGAGGTATACTGAAAGAGGGAAGATAAAGCAAAAGGATAGATAATGGGAAATAAGGAAGATAGGTGGGTAGAAGGCAGGAAGAAACTTACAGGAAGACAAAAGAGGAACCAGAACGTTGGGTGGAGACTGGAATGGGGAAATACCCATTGTTAGGAGTGTTGTAATAATGCTAGTTACTGTTGCAATATTCGCAGCAATATATTACTCCAATCTGGTGTTGCACTGACAGTGAAATGTGATAACTGTCAGCTGATCATAAATCACGTTAAAAATTACCACGAGTTAATTAATTTACTTTTGTAGTTAAATGACGCTAACTTTTGTAAAGAATAAATACCTCCTTAACTCTCCTCTTTGTACTTAACATGACATAAGAATGTTAATCATCTCTTTTTTTAATTTATGTTGATGCTCATCAAGAGTATAATTAAATGGTTATTTTTTAATTAATTTTAATTTATATTGATGGTGTTGATGTATATACAGAGCATCGTTATCATACATCAATAATTTCCTGATTACAGCATCACTTACGACTACTCTTACAAACTCTGCAATCTCTCTTTGGTCTTATGTTGTGTACTCTTTCGTACTCAGAAATTCAGGTCCCCTGATATTAGACTCGACTCTGGTGCCAGAAACAATGATCTTTTATCCACCACCAAACACCCACTTAAAGCATTTTTCTACTAATTAATGACGGCTGCAGTTTTCAAAGGTGGGATGTAACAGGCTAATGATTTTTAAGGGAATAATAAGAAATAAGATTATTATCTCCAAATTACCTAATTAAAACAAAATAAAATCGACTTGTAATAAGATTTAAACTGTGTTTTAAGGGAATAATAAGAAATAAGATTATTATCTCCAAATTACCTAATTAAAACAAAATAAAATCGACTTGAAATAAGATTTAAACTGTGTTATAATCAAAGTTACTAAAATTTAAATAACAAAAATTAGTTCCCTGGTCATCTAGTATGACAAGAAGAGAATATAATCACTTAAGAAGGTATACCGATGATATTTATAGGTTGTTAAGAGTGAACTCGGTTCTAAATATCTGGAACTTCTTCTCTGGCTAGACATCCTCTAACACTGGTCTACCGACATCATGATATTAGCTCTCCTGCAGTTGATGAACTGAGAGAAATCCAGATTATCTTGGAGAAGCGTCCACGTAATTATATTGGTTGTGGAGTAAGTAATTGGTGCAGCACAAATGTGTGTATGTGACTTGGCTACCGAATGTAACAGCGCACTCACTTTACGGCGTTGACGTACCACGCATACCGAAATAAGGTGTTGGATCTTAATAATAATAATGTTAATAATAATAATGTTAATAATAATAATGTTAATAATAATAATGTTAATAATAATAATGTTAATAAGAATAATAATAATAATAATAATAATAATAATAATAATAATAATAATAATAATATTGTTAATAATAATAATAATAATAATAATAATAATAATAATAATAATAATAATAATAATAATAATAATAATATCATTAATAATAATAATAACAATAATAATAATAATAATAATAATAATAATAATATTATTATTATTATTATTATTATTATTATTATTATTATTATTATTATTATTATTAATAACAATAATAATAATAATAATAATATCATTATTATTATTAATATTAATAATAATAATAATAATAATAATATTATTATTATTATTATTATTATTATTATTATTATTAATAATAATAATAATAATAATAATAATAATATCTTAATTTACTACAAGTGCACGTATATGGTGTACAGATGATAGCTGACATCAGTGATATACTACTATATAGAAAGCCCCATGTTATGCTGAGCATTTCTGGCAAATTAGATCAGTGTCCCAGGATGCGACCCACACCAGTCGATTAACACCCATGTACCTATTTACTGACTCTGTTGTGTAGTGGAGCCCTTACATCAAGAGTAAAGAATTGAATACGAAAATTCGTTCCTTAGGTTTTAGTGTAATGTTTACTGTATTAACGAATATTCTTTTCCACATTTTAACTTTTATATATAAAAAACATCCTACGGTCTTGCCTTGCAAGAAATTCTATATGTTTACATAAGAGAGGGAAACTACTGCTGGTGGATTAACAGTGAACTTATTTGCAGCAGAAGAGTTATGTTTCTTTGTTTTTCCAAGGGACGATTGTGTTTCATAGCTCTGGTGTTGTCTAATTTGATTGGGGTCCATTCTTGGTAGCGGGGAGTAATGATAAGGCTTCGGAGGTTTCTTAGTTCATTTGCAATGTCGTGGGGCACACAGGCAGTGTGTTTGTGCCCATGGCCCTAAGGGGCCCTGCCACCGAGGAAGAGAAGAGTAGGCCTTGTTGACTGATTGAAGTGAGAGAGAGGGGTGGGGCAGGCTGGCATGCCCCGGCCTCTGGTGGAAACTGGGAATTAGGCTTGTAGGCTCACTGGCTATATTTCGACACAACATTGGGATCCATCACTGGCAAAGAGTTTGTCACATAGTACCTTGAAATAATCTATTAAGGTGTAATTAAGCCTTTGGCAATATGCTCACTGTGTAACATATTGCTTGAGCACAAAATTAATAAAATTAACAAATAGTTGACCTTGTACTCTCTCCTCAAATCAACTGGTGTGACGCTTCCACTGCAGGTGCTGTGTATGATGACGTGAGTAAACAGAAGCATCAACATGACGTGAGTAAACAGAAGCATCAACATGACGTGAGTAAACAGAAGCATCAACATGACGTGAGTAAACAGAAGCATCAACATGACGTGAGTAAACAGAAGCATCAACATGACGTGAGTAAACAGAAGCATCAACATGACGTGAGTAAACAGAAGCATCAACATGACGTGAGTAAACAGAAGCATTAACAAGAGCAGAAATATATCAAAGAATAGAAATATTTAAGTCACACATGTCACACATCAAGTGCTGGTGCAACTGGCTAATTATCTACTTATGAATGAAGTTTGAGAGTAACATAGGTATAAATCTTCAGCCAAAAATATTTAAGCAATTCGTAGATATGGTCTTGTTTGAAGCATTGATGATGTATCCTACTTAGTTAAAGGTTGATTGTCAACTTGTCAGTTTTATTTTTATAACTCTGCAGTATATTTTTTGCCAGTACAATAAAATACATATCCCTCTTCTGAAGAGCTTCTATCTAAGAGTCAAAAACACATAGCACCTATCAACAGGATGAGACCCAATACATTAGGTTTTCTAAATGAAAATTTGCCAGTTTACTAACATATTTTGTAAACTTTATATAGATGCATTTCCAGCAATGACCTTGAAAAGCTTTCTTTAGTGTGCTTCAAACTTGAGTCTTTGATGAACTTTATCCACAACAAGGTTCGCACTTGGTTTCTGCAAATCTATTAACACAATTTTTGTATTAGTCTTGTGGCTGTATAGGTGACAATTTCCCAGTTCTACAGAAGAAATTCCGAGAATTGCAATGTTGTTTTCAAATGGTATGTAAATGCCTTATCTGATCGACTCCAAACCTAGAACTCAGACAAATTTCACTTGGAGAAAACACTAGACTTTCTGGGTGTTAACCAGGAAAATTTAGATTCATTAAGCTATCAGCTGCCCTGTCTGCTAGCTAAGTAGAGGAATGCAGACTCCAATTTCTTAAACAACTAGATGAGTTCCTGTGTGTTTTTTTTTACAACCAGAGAAAGTTATCCCCGAATTCCTTAATCCAAGCCCCATCTATTTCAATGCACGAAAAAATAAATAGTACAGAGTGTGGCATAAATTTCTAACGCAGTTTAACATTATCTTCGTAGAAATGAATCCGGCCAGCAAAGTACTACAAGTGAGAGAAAGGAAAGTTATTTAATAATTTCTTCAGGAAAATTAGTGAAACAATAATTAAAGCCAAGACGAACTCGAATCTTCTCATTTGAAACATCGACTTTCAAAATAAATAACCAGTTAGTGACTATTGTCACTAACGAGCGACAGTACTACTGACCACAGTGATTGTTGTTACTGGTGAGAGACAGTACTACTGACCACAGTGATTGTTGTTACTGGTGAGAGACAGTACTACTGACCACAGTGATTGTTGTTACTGGTGAGAGACAGTTCTACTGACCACAGTGATTGTTGTTACTGGTGAGAGACAGTACTACTGACCACAGTGATTGTTGTTACTGGTGAGAGACAGTACTACTGACCACAGTGATTCTTGTTACTGGTGAGAGACAGTTCTACTGACCACAGTGATTGTTGTTACTGGTGAGAGACAGTACTACTGTCCACAGTGATTGTTGTTACTGGTGAGAGACAGTACTACTGACCACAGTGATTGTTGTTACTGGTGAGAGACAGTACTACTGACCACAATGATTGTTGTTACTGGTGAGAGACAGTACTACTGACCACAGTGATTGTTGTTACTGGTGAGAGACAGTACTACTGACCACAGTGATTGTTGTTACTGGTGAGAGACAGTACTACTGACCACAGTGATTGTTGTTACTGGTGAGAGACAGTACTACTGACCACAGTGATTGTTGTTACTGGTGAGAGACAGTTCTACTGACCACAGTGATTGTTGTTACTGGTGAGAGACAGTACTACTGTCCACAGTGATTGTTGTTACTGGTGAGAGACAGTACTACTGACCACAGTGATTGTTGTTACTGGTGAGAGACAGTACTACTGACCACAGTGATTGTTGTTACTGGTGAGAGACAGTACTACTGACCACAGTGATTGTTGTTACTGGTGAGAGACAGTACTACTGACCGCAGTGATTGTTGTTACTGGTGAGAGACAGTACTACTGACCACAGTGATTGTTGTTACTGGTGAGAGACAGTGCTACTGACCACAGTGATTGTTGTTACTGGTGAGAGACAGTACTACTGTCCACAGTGATTGTTGTTACTGGTGAGAGACAGTACTACTGTCCACAGTGATTGTTGTTACTGGTGAGAGACAGTACTACTGACCACAGTGATTGTTGTTACTGGTGAGAGACAGTACTACTGACCACAGTGATTGTTGTTACTGGTGAGAGACAGTACTACTGACCACAATGATTGTTGTTACTGGTGAGAGACAGTACTACTGACCACAGTGATTGTTGTTACTGGTGAGAGACAGTACTACTGACCACAGTGATTGTTGTTACTGGTGAGAGACAGTTCTACTGACCACAGTGATTGTTGTTACTGGTGAGAGACAGTACTACTGACCACAGTGATTGTTGTTACTGGTGAGAGACAGTACTACTGACCACAGTGATTGTTGTTACTGGTGAGAGACAGTTCTACTGACCACAGTGATTGTTGTTACTGGTGAGAGACAGTACTACTGACCACAGTGATTGTTGTTACTGGTGAGAGACAGTACTACTGACCACAGTGATTGTTGTTACTGGTGAGAGACAGTTCTACTGACCACAGTGATTGTTGTTACTGGTGAGAGACAGAACTACTGACCACAGTGATTGTTGTTACTGGTGAGAGACAGTACTACTGACTTCAGTGATTGTTGTTACTGTTGAGAGACAGTTCTACTGACCACAGTGATTGTTGTTACTGGTGAGAGACAGTACTACTGACCACAGTGTTTGTTGTTACTGGTGAGAGACAGTTCTGCTGACCACAGTGATTGTTGTTACTTGTGAGAGACAGTACTACTGACCACAGTGATTGTTGTTACTGGTGAGAGACAGTACTACTGACCACAGTGATTGTTGTTACTGGTGAGAGACAGTTCTACTGACCACAGTGATTGTTGTTACTGGTGAGAGACAGTACTACTGACCACAGTGATTGTTGTTACTGGTGAGAGACAGTACTACTGACCACAGTGATTGTTGTTACTGGTGAGAGACAGTACTACTGACCACAGTGATTGATGTTACTAGTGAGAGACAGTACTACTGACCACAGTGATTGTTGTTACTAGTGAGAGACAGTACTACTGACCACAGTGATTGTTGTTACTGGTTAGAGACAGTACTACTGACCACAGTGATTGTTGTTACTGGTGAGAGACAGTTCTACTGACCACAGTGATTGTTGTTACTGGTGAGAGACAGTACTACTGACCACAGTGATTGTTGTTACTGGTGAGAGACAGTACTACTGACCACAGTGATTGTTGTTGCTGGTGAGAGACAGTACTACTGACCACAGTGATTGTTGTTACTGGTGAGATACAGTACTACTGACCACAGTGAATATTGTCACTAGTGAGAGACAGTACTACTGACCACAGTGATTGTTGTTACTGGTGAGAGACAGTACTACTGACCACAGTGAATATTGTCACTAGTGAGAGACAGTACTACTGACCACAGTGATTGTTGTTACTAGTGAGAGACAGTACTACTGACCACAGTGATTGTTGTTACTGGTGAGAGACAGTACTACTGACCACAGTGAATATTGTCACTAGTGAGAGACAGTACTACTGACCACAGTGATTGTTGTTACTGGTGAGAGACAGTACTACTGACCACAGTGAATATTGTCACTAGTGAGAGACAGTACTACTGACCACAGTGATTGTTGTTACTGGTGAGAGACAGTACTACTGACCACAGTGATTGTTGTTACTGGTGAGAGACAGTACTACTGTCCACAGTGATTGTTGTTACTGGTGAGATACAGTACTACTGACCACAGTGATTGTTGTTACTGGTGAGAGACAGTACTACTGACCACAGTGATTGTTGTTACTGGTGAGAGACAGTACTACTGACCACAGTGATTGTTGTTACTGGTGAGAGACTGTACTACTGACCACAGTGATTGTTGTTACTGGTGAGATACAGTACTACTGACCACAGTGATTGTTGTTACTGGTGAGAGACAGTACTACTGACCACAGTGATTGTTGTTACTGGTGAGAGACAGTACTACTGACCACAGTGATTGTTGTTACTGGTGAGAGACAGTACTACTGACCACAGTCATTGTTGTTACTAGTGACAGACAGTACTACTGATCACAGTGATTGTTGTTACTAGTGACAGAGAGTACTACTCATCACAGTGATTGTTGTTACTAGTAACAGACAGTACTGCTGATCACTGATTGTTGTTACTAGTGACAGACAGTACTACTGACCACAGTCATTGTTGTTACTAGTGACAGACAGTACTACTGATCACAGTGATTGTTGTTACTAGTGATACACAGTACTACTGACCACAGTGTTTGTTGTTACTAGTGATAGACAGTTCTGCTGATCACAGTGATTGTTGTTACTAGTGACAGACAGTACTACTGATCACAGTGATTGTTGTTACTAGTAACAGACAGTACTGCTGATCACAGTGATTGTTGTTACTAGTGACAGAGAGTACTGCTGATCACAGTGATTGTTTTTACTAGTGATACACAGTACTACTGACCACAGTGATTGTTGTTACTAGTGATACACAGTACTACTGACCACAGTGATTGTTGTTACTAGTGATACACAGTACTACTGACCATATTGACTGCTGTTACTAATGATACACAGTACTACTGACCACAGTGATTGTTGTTACTAGTGATACACAGTACTACTGACCACAGTGATTGTTATTACTAGTGATACACAGTACTACTGACCACAGTGATTGTTGTTACTAGTGATGCACAGTACTACTGACCACAGTGATTGTTGTTACTAGTGATACACAGTACTGCTGACCACAATGATTGCTGTTACTAGTGATACATAGTACTACGAACCAGAGTGATTGTTGTTACTAGAGATACACAGTACTACTGACCAGTGATTGTTGTTACTAGTGATGCACAGTACTACTGACCACAGTGATTGTTGTTACTAGTGATACACAGTACTAGTGACCACAGTGATTGTTGTACTAGTGATGCACAGTACTACTGACCAGAGTGATTGCTGTTACTAGTGATAAACAGTAATACTGACCACAGTGATTGTTGTTACTAGTGATAAACAGTACTACGGACCACAGTGATTGTTGTTACTAGTGATACACAGTACTACTGACCACAGTGATTTTTGTTACTAGTGATGCACAGTGGTACTGACCACAGTGATTATTGTTACTAGTGATGCACAGTACTAATGACCACAGTGATTGTTGTTACTAGCGATAAACAGTACTGCTGATCACAGTGATTGTTGTTACTAGTGATAAACAGTACTACTGACCACAGCGACTGTTGTTACTAGTGATAAACAGTACTACTGACCACAGTGATTGTTGTTACTAGTGATACACAGTACTACTGACCACAGTGATTGTTGTTTCTAGTGATACACAGTACTACTGACCACAGTGATTGTTGTTACTAGTGATACACAGTACTACTGACCACAGTGATTGTTATTACTAGTGATACACAGTACTACTGACCACAATGATTGCTGTTACTAGTGATACATAGTACTACGGACCACAGAGATTGTTGTTACTAGTGATACACAGTACTACTGACCAGTGATTGTTGTTACTAGTGATGCACAGTACTACTGACCACAGTGATTGTTGTTGCTAGTGATGCACAGTACTACTGACCACAGTGATTGTTGTACTAGTGATGCACAGTACTACTGACCACAGTGATTGCTGTTACTAGTGATAAACAGTAATACTGACCACAGTGATTGTTGTTACTAGTGATAAACTGTACTACGGACCACAGTGATTGTTGTTACTAGTGATACACGGTACTACTGACCACAGTGATTTTTGTTACTAGTGATGCACAGTGCTACTGACCACAGTGATTGTTGTTACTAGTGATGCACAGTACTAATGACCACAGTGATTGTTGTTACTAGCGATAAACAGTACTACTGACCACAGCGACTGTTGTTACTAGTGATAAACAGTACTGCTGACCACAGTGATTGTTGTTACTAATGATAAACAGTACTACGGACCACAGTGATTGTTTTTTCTAGTGTTAAACATTACTACTGTTCACAGTGATTGTTGACACTACTGATCACTAATTATTCATTACATAAACAGTAAATTTTCTCTCTACCTACATTTGATGCAATTATGTTTCAAATTATGTATTCCAACTATAACTTCTTTGTAAGCCTCACGGTAATCAAATTTTATTTTATTTTAACAAGTGATCACATTAATGATCGTTAACAAGAATAATAATTATCATTATATATTCTATCTATATATTTCCATTATTTTGTTGTCGAGTACAGTATACATGCAGTTTATCAGTTATTTCCTAATAAACCGAATAAGAGCTGACCAGAAGTATCCTTAAGACGAACTAATCTTCAGAAGTATCCTTAAGACGAGCTAATCTTCAGAAGTATCCTTAAGACGAACTAGCCTTCAGAAGTATCCTTAAGACGAACTAACTTTCAAAAGTATCCTTAAGAATAGCTAACCTTCAGAAGTATCCTTAAGACGAACTAGCCTTCAGAAATATCCTTAAGACGAACTAGACTTCAGAAGTATCCTTAAGACGAACTAGCCTTCAGAAGTATCCTTAAGACGAACTAGCCTTCAGAAGTATCCTTAAGACGAACTAGACTTCAGAAGTATCCTTAAGACGAACTAACCTTCAGAAGTATCCTTAAGACGAACTAGCCTTCAGAAGTATCCTTAAGACGAACTAGACTTCAGAAATATCCTTAAGACGAACTGGCCTTAAGAATTATCCTTAAGACGAACTAGCCTTCAGAAGTATCCTTAAGACGAACTAGACTTCAGAAGTATCCTTAAGACGAACTAGCCTTCAGAAGTATCCTTAAGACGAACTAGACTTCAGAAGTATCCTTAAGACGAACTAGACTTCAGAAGTATCCTTAAGACGAACTAGACTTCAGAAATATCCTTAAGACGAACTGGCCTTAAGAATTATCCTTAAGACGAACTAGCCTTCAGAAGTATCCTTAAGACGAACTAGCCTTCAGAAGTATCCTTAAGACGAACTAGACTTCAGAAGTATCCTTAAGACGAACTAGCCTTCAGAAGTATCCTTAAGACGAACTAGACTTCAGAAATATCCTTAAGACGAACTAGCCTTCAGAAGTATCCTTAAGACGAACTAGCCTTCAGAAGTATCCTTAAGACGAAGTAGACTTCAGAAGTATCCTTAAGACGAACTAGCCTTAAGAATTATCCTTAAGACGAACTAACTTTCAGAAGTATCCTTAAGAATAGCTAACCTTCAGAAGTATCCTTAAGACGAACTAGACTTCAGAAATATCCTTAAGACGAACTAGCCTTCAGAAGTATCCTTAAGACGAACTAGACTTCAGAAGTATCCTTAAGACGAACTAGCCTTAAGAATTATCCTTAAGACGAACTAACTTTCAGAAGTATCCTTAAGAATAGCTAACCTTCAGAAGTATCCTTAAGACGAACTAGACTTCAGAAATATCCTTAAGACGAACTAGCCTTCAGAAGTATCCTTAAGACGAACTAGACTTCAGAAGTATCCTTAAGACGAACTAGCCTTAAGAATTATCCTTAAGACGAACTAACTTTCAGAAGTATCCTTAAGAATAGCTAACCTTCAGAAGTATCCTTAAGACGAACTAGACTTCAGAAGTATCCTTAAGACGAACTAGCCTTCAGAAGTATCCTTAAGACGAACTAGCCTTCAGAAGTATCCTTAAGACGAACTAGACTTCAGAAGTATCCTTAAGACGAACTAGCCTTCGGAAGTATCCTTAAGACGAACTAACCTTCAGAAGTATCCTTAAGACGAACTAACCTTCAGAAGTATCCTTAAGACGAACTAACCTTCAGAAGTATCCTTAAGACGAACTAACCTTCAGAAGAATCCTTAAGACGAACTAGCCTTCAGAAGTACCCTTAAGAATAACAAACCTTCAGAAGTATCCTTAAGACGAACTAGCCTTCAGAAGTATCCTTAAGACGAACTAGACTTCAGAAGTATCCTTAAGACGAACTAGCCTTCAGAAGTATCCTTAAGACGAACAAGACTTCAGAAGTATCCTTAAGACGAACTAGCCTTCAGAAGTATCCTTAAGACGAACTAGCCTTCAGAAGTATCCTTAAGGCGAACTAGCCTTCAGAAGTATCCTTAAGACGAACTAGCCTTCAGAAGTCTCCTTAAGACGAACTAACCTTCAGAAGTATCCTTAAGACGAACTAGCCTTCAGAAGTATCCTTAAGACGAACTAACCTTCAGAAGTATCCTTAAGACGAACTAGCCTTCAGAAGTATCCTTAAGACGAACTAACCTTCAGAAGTATCCTTAAGACGAACTAACCTTCAGAAGTATCCTTAAGACGAACTAGCCTTCAGGAGTATCCTTAAGACGAACTAGACTTCAGAAATATCCTTAAGACGAACTAGACTTCAGAAGTATCCTTAAGACGAACTAAGCTTCAGAAGTATCCTTAAGAATAACTAACCTTCAGAAGTATCCTTAAGACGAACTAGCCTTCAGAAGTATCCTTAAGACGAACTAGACTTCAGAAATATCCTTAAGACGAACTAGACTTCAGAAGTATCCTTAAGACGAACTAGCTCTCAGAAGTATCCTTAAGACGAACTAGACTTCAGAAGTATCCTTAAGACGAACTAGCCTTCAGAAGTATCCTTAAGACGAACTAGCCTTCAGAAGTATCCTTAAGGCGAACTAGCCATCAGAAGTATCCTTAAGACTAACTAGCCTTCAGAAGTATCCTTAAGACGAACTAACCTTCAGAAGTATCCTTAAGACGAACTAGCCTTCAGAAGTATCCTTAAGACGAACTAACCTTCAGAAGTATCCTTAAGACGAACTAACCTTCAGAAGTATCCTTAAGACGAACTAACCTTCAGAAGTATCCTTAAGACGAACTAGCCTTCAGGAGTATCCTTAAGACGAACTAGGCTTCAGGAGTATCCTTAAGACGAACTAGATTTCAGAAGTATCCTTAAGACGAACTAACCTTCAGAAGTATCCTTAAGACGAACTAACCTTCAGAAGTATCCTTAAGACGAACTAACCTTCAGAAGTATCCTTAAGACGAACTAGCCTTCAGAAGTATCCTTAAGACGAACTAGCCTTCAGGAGTATCCTTAAGACGAACTAGGCTTCAGGAGTATCCTTAAGACGAACTAGCCTTCAGAAGTATCCTTAAGACGAACGTAATCTTTGCATCTTAGAAATGAAATCTGGTTAAAATCCGGGAGAGTTGAATCCTGGCTTTCTACCTCATCACCGGTATTAAATTTCACAAGGATTGGCTGGAAAGTCAGTTCCCTCCATCTCGTCTTCTGAATCAGATTAACATCCTGGTGCTCAAGAAACTTTACTCTCAAAGACACAACTGATGTCTTACTTGATTACTGCGGGCGATGGAGAAGTGACGCAAGCTTCGCCAGTGACGCAAGCTTCGCCAGTGACGCAGGTGTGAGACAGAGTCGACCAACGACGTAGGTGTGACACAAGGCGATCAGTGAGGAAGGTGAGACACATGGTCAACCAGATGAGACGAAGGAAATAGACATGTCTTGAAGGTCGAGTTAAAGTGAGGGTTTTGATAATAAGCTTCAGCAGTGATGAGAGTGAAGATCATAGGTAAGAACAGTGGTGAAAGTGAAGATCAGAGGTAAGAACAGTGGTGAAAGTGAAGATCAGAGGTAAGAGCAGTGGTGAAAGTGAAGATCAGAGGTAAGAACAGTGGTGAAAGTGAAGATCAGAGGTAAGAGCAGTGGTGAAAGTGAAGATCATAGGTAAGAGCAGTGGTGAAAGTGAAGATCAGAGGTAAAAGCAGTGGTGAAAGTGAAGATCATAGGTAAGAGCAGTAGTGAAAGTGAAGATCAGAGGTAAGAGCAATGGTGAAAGAGAAGATCAGAGGTAAGAGCAGTGGTGAAAGTGAAGATCAGAGGTAAGAGTAGTGGTGAAAGTGAAGATCAGAGGTAAGAGCAATGGTGAAAGTGAAGATCAGATGTAAGAGCAATGGTGAAAGTGAAGATCAGATGTAAGAGCAATGGTGAAAGTGAAGATCAGAGGTAAGAGCAGTGGTGAAAGTGAAGATCAGAGGTAAGAGCAGTAGTGAAAGTGAAGATCAGAGGTAAGAGCAGTGGTCAAAGTGAAGATCAGATGTAAGAGCAATGGTGAAAGTGAAGATCAGAGGTAAGAGCAATGGTGAAAGTGAAGATCAGAGGTAAGAGCAATGGTGAAAGTGAAGATCAGATGTAAGAGCAATGGTGAAAGTGAAGATCAGAGGTAAGAGCAATGGTGAAAGTGAAGATCAGAGGTAAGAGCAGTGGTGAAAGTGAAGATCAAAGGTAAGAGCAATGGTGAAAGTGAAGATCAGAGGTAAGATCAGTGGTGAAAGTGAAGATCAGAGGTAAGAGCAATGGTGAAAGTGAAGATCAGAGGTAAGAGCAGTGGTGAAAGTGAAGATCAAAGGTAAGAGCAATGGTGAAAGTGAAGATCAGAGGTAAGATCAGTGGTGAAAGTGAAGATCAGAGGTAAGAGCAGTGGTGAAAGTGAAGATCAGAGGTAAGAGCAATGGTGAAAGTGAAGTTCAGAGGTAAGATCAGTGGTGAAAGTGAAGATCAGAGGTAAGAGCAGTTGTGAAAGTGAAGATCAGAGGTAAGAGCAGTGGTGAAAGTGAAGATCAGAGGTAAGAGCAGTGGTGAAAGTGAAGATCAGAGGTAAGAGCAATGGTGAAAGTGAAGATCAGAGGTAAGATCAGTGGTGAAAGTGAAGATCAGAGGTAAGAGCAGTGGTGAAAGTGAAGATCAGAGGTAAGAGCAGTGGTGAAAGTGAAGATCAGAGGTAAAAGCAGTGGTGAAAGTGAAGATCAGAGGTAAGAGCAGTAGTGAAAGTGAAGATCAGAGGTAAGAGCAATGGTGAAAGTGAAGATCAGAGGTAAGAGCAGTGGTGAAAGTGAAGATCAGAGGTAAAAGCAGTGGTGAAAGTGAAGATCAGAGGCAAGAGCAGTAGTGAAAGTGAAGATCAGAGGTAAGAGCAATGGTGAAAGTGAAGATCAGAGGTAAGAGCAGTGGTGAAAGTGAAGATCAGAGGTAAGAGCAGTGGTGAAAGTGAAGATCAGAGGTAAGAGCAATGGTGAAAGTGAAGATCAGATGTAAGAGCAATGGTGAAAGTGAAGATCAGAGGTAAGAGCAATGGTGAAAGTGAAGATCAGAGGTAAGAGCAGTGGTGAAAGTGAAGATCAGAGGTAAGAGCAGTAGTGAAAGTGAAGATCAGAGGTAAGAGCAGTGGTCAAAGTGAAGATCAGATGTAAGAGCAATGGTGAAAGTGAAGATCAGAGGTAAGAGCAATGGTGAAAGTGAAGATCAGAGGTAAGAGCAATGGTGAAAGTGAAGATCAGAGGTAAGAGCAATGGTGAAAGTGAAGATCAGATGTAAGAGCAATGGTGAAAGTGAAGATCAGAGGTAAGAGCAATGGTGAAAGTGAAGATCAGAGGTAAGAGCAGTGGTGAAAGTGAAGATCAAAGGTAAGAGCAATGGTGAAAGTGAAGATCAGAGGTAAGATCAGTGGTGAAAGTGAAGATCAGAGGTAAGAGCAATGGTGAAAGTGAAGATCAGAGGTAAGAGCAGTGGTGAAAGTGAAGATCAAAGGTAAGAGCAATGGTGAAAGTGAAGATCAGAGGTAAGATCAGTGGTGAAAGTGAAGATCAGAGGTAAGAGCAGTGGTGAAAGTGAAGATCAGAGGTAAGAGCAATGGTGAAAGTGAAGATCAGAGGTAAGATCAGTGGTGAAAGTGAAGATCAGAGGTAAGAGCAGTTGTGAAAGTGAAGATCAGAGGTAAGAGCAGTGGTGAAAGTGAAGATCAGAGGTAAGAGCAGTGGTGAAAGTGAAGATCAGAGGTAAGAGCAATGGTGAAAGTGAAGATCAGAGGTAAGATCAGTGGTGAAAGTGAAGATCAGAGGTAAGAGCAGTGGTGAAAGTGAAGATCAGAGGTAAGAGCAGTGGTGAAAGTGACGATCAGAGGTAAGAGCAATGGTGAAAGTGAAGATCAGATGTAAGAGCAATGGTGAAAGTGAAGATCAGAGGTAAGAGCCGTGGTGAAAGTGAAGATCAAAGGTAAGAGCAGTGGTGAAAGTGAAGATCAAAGGTAAGAGCCGTGGTGAAAGTGAAGATCAGAGGTAAGAGCAGTGGTGAAAGTGAAGATCAGAGGTAAGAGCAGTGGTGAAAGTGAAGATCAAAGGTAAGAGCAGTGGTGAAAGTGAAGATCAGAGGAAAGAGCAATGGTGAAAGTGAAGATCAGAGGTAAGAGCAGTGGTGAAAGTGAAGATCAGAGGTAAGAGCAATGATGAATGTGAAGATCATAGATGCTGGTGAAGTAAAGTTGTCGATCCGAGACAGCAGGAAAACTCTATTGAAATAAGACTTAAATTTGATTCTTAATTCATAAGACGATGAACCTCGTGCAAATTGTAACACAAGATACGAAGACTTATATATATATATATATATATATATATATATATATATATATATATATATATATATATATATATATATATATATATATATATATATATATATATATATATATATATATATACATACATATATATATATTAAATGGAGAGTTAGAGGTATTGGGAAGATGGAGGGAATATTTTGAGGAATTGTTAATGTTGTTGAAGATAGGGAAGCTGTGATTTCGTGTATAGGGCAAGGAGGAACAACATCTTGTAGGAGTGAGGAAGAGCCAGTTGTGAGTGTGCGGGAAGTTCGTGAGGCAGTAGGTAAAATGAAAGGGGGTAAGGCAGCCGGGATTGATGGGATAAAGATAGAAATGTTAAAAGCAGGTGGGGATATAGTTTTGGAGTGGTTGGTGCAATTATTTAATAAATGTATGGAAAAGGGTAAGGTACCTAGGGATTGGCAGAGAGCATGCATAGTTCCTTTGTATAAAGGCAAAGGGGATAAAAGAGAGTGCAAAAATTATAGGGGGATAAGTCTGTTGAGTATACCTGGCAAAGTGTATGGTAGAGTTATAATTGAAAGAATTAAGAGTAAGACGGAGAATAGGATAGCAGATGAACAAGGAGGCTTTAGGAAAGGTAGGGGGTGTGTGGACCAGGTGTTTACAGTGAAACATATAAGTGAACAGTATTTAGATAAGGCTAAAGAGGTCTTTGTGGCATTTATGGATTTGGAAAAGGCGTATGACAGGGGGGATAGGGGGGCAATGTGGCAGATGTTGCAGGTCTATGGTGTAGGAGGTAGGTTACTGAAAGCAGTGAAGAGTTTTTACGAGGATAGTGAGGCTCAAATTAGAGTATGTAGGAAAGAGGGAAATTATTTCCCAGTAAAAGTAGGCCTTAGACAAGGATGTGTGATGTCACCGTGGTTGTTTAATATATTTATAGATGGGGTTGTAAGAGAAGTAAATGCGAGGATCTTGGCAAGAGGCGTGGAGTTAAAAGATAAAGAATCACACATAAAGTGGGAGTTGTCACAGTTGCTCTTTGCTGATGACACTGTGCTCTTGGGAGATTCTGAAGAGAAGTTGCAGAGATTGGTGGATGAATTTGGTGGGGTGTGCAAAAGAAGAAAATTGAAAGTGAATACAGGAAAGAGTAAGGTTATGAGGATAACAAAAAAAATAGGTGATGAAAGATTGTATATCAGATTGGAGGGAGAGAGTATGGAGGAGGTGAATGTATTCAGATATTTGGGAGTGGACGTGTCAGCGGATGGGTCTATGAAAGATGAGGTGAATCCTAGAATTGATGAGGGGAAAAGGGTGAGTGGTGAACTTAGGAGTCTGTGGAGACAAAGAACTTTGTCCTTGGAGGCAAAGAGGGGAATGTATGAGAGTATAGTTTTACCAACGCTCTTATATGGGTGTGAAGCATGGGTGATGAATGTTGCAGCGAGGAGAAGGCTGGAGGCAGTGGAGATGTCATGTCTGAGAGCAATGTGTGGTGTGAATATAATGCAGAGAATTTGTAGTTTGGAAGTTAGGAGGAGGTGCGGGATTACCAAAACTGTTGTCCAGAGGGCTGAGGAAGGGTTGTTGAGGTGGTTTGGACATGTGGAGAGAATGGAGCGAAACAGAATAACTTCAAGAGTGTATCAGTCTGTAGTGGAAGGAAGGCGGGGTAGGGGTCGGCCTAGGAAAGGTTGGAGGGAGGGGGTAAAGGAGGTTTTGTGTGCGAGGGGCTTGGACTTCCAGCAAGCATGCGTGAGCGTGTTTGGTAGGAGTGAATGGAGACAAATGGTTTTTAATACTTGACGTGCTGTTGGAGTGTGAGCAAAGTAACATTTATGAAGGGGTTCAGGGAAACCGGCAGGCCGGACGTGAGTCCTGGAGATGGGAAGTACAGTGCCTGCACTCTGAAGGAGGGGTGTTAATGTTGCAGTTTAAAAACTGTAGTGTAAAGCACCCTTCTGGCAAGACAGTGATGGAGTGAATGATGGTGAAAGTTTTTCTTTTTCGGGCCACCCTGCCTTGGTGGGAATCGGCCAGTGTGATAATAATAATAATAAAATATATATATATATATATATATATATATATATATATATATATATATATATATATATATATATATATATATATATATATATATATATATATATATATATATATATATATATGTATATATATATATATATATATATATATATGTATATATATAGATATGTCGTGCCGAATAGGCAGAACTTGCAATCTTGGCTTAAATAGCAACGTTCATCTTGCCATATAGGACAAGTGAAAATTTGTGTATGCAATAATTTCGCCAAAATCATTCTCAACCTAACGAAAAAAATATATTTCACTGTGTTCTTTTAGTATTAAATTATTGTAAACAAATCTAAAATATATTTAGTTGGGTTAGGCTAAAATAAATTGCGCTTGTTATAATAAGGTTAGGTAAGTTTTCTAAGTTCCTTTTGGTGCAAAATTATAAATTTTTACATCAACATTAATGAAAAAAATATATCTTTAAACGTATAAGAGAAAATTTTAGAAAGGACTTAATTTTAAATGAGTTCTTGCTAATTGATCAGTTTTACATATTCGGCACGACATATATATATATATATATATATATATATATATATATATATATATATATATATATATAGATATATATATATATATAATATAGGGAGGTACCACCTCTAGAACTGTCATGGGGACCCTCATCCTCAGAGAAAAAAATAAACTTGCTTCAGGGAAAACTCAAGATTCTCCCTGAAGCTGTTTGAGAATTTTCTCCTACCACCCCCTATATTATGTATATATATTTTATTTAAAGACAAAATACATTGACGAAACATTCACAAAAATATGATACAAAGTAAAACAACATAGGTAACTCAGAGCTACATCTCGAATACTTCGTCCAGCTCCCCTGCGGTGGGCCGCGTTCCCAGAATGCTGCAGGCATTTCCTCTCTGGATCGCAACACTGAGTCTCTGAAAGAGGAAGCTGGTCGCCCTGTGGTCCTTGGTTTCTGTGATGAGCTTTTCACCCAGCTCTTTGAGGAACTTTAGAGCACACTTGCCCCATGCTCCAAGGGTCTCCGACCCTATTGGAATGAAGTTATAGCAAGGGGGAAGGTCTTCATATTTTCGGATCTTCTGGGTCTCCCTGTGGCTGGCAGCTCCACCCCTTCCACTACAGAGTATGGCAAGTAGGTGTCTGCCAATGTGGCAGCACAGGTGTAGTCCCAGGCAATCTGCTTTCCATCCTTCCAGGGTAGCATAGTGGCTCCATCAGGACGCTTTTGACTTCCATCAGACCTCTGTACTTGGGGTTCCCGTTGAGCTGGGCAACGGGCTGTGGCGAGGCTTCTCTTTATTATGTCATTGATCTCCTCATGTCTGGCATACTTCCCTTCTGCTGTGTGACACACGAGACCATGGAGTCCGAATTGATCAGCTGTCGCCCTGCCGCAAATACACCTATGTTCGGTGAGGATGGGGGCGGCTAGGCGAAGAGCAACACCAATCCGTATGGCCTGTGGGTCGAGACGGGTGCCCAGGGAGGAATTGGGAACAGCTAACAGGAAATCTCCTGAGTGTGGTGCCTTCACTGCCAGGAGACGAGCTTTGTTCTTTCCTGAAGCATTGGAGAGCATTGTGTTGGCGATTTTTTCCATGATCGGTTTGTCCCAGTGGGACTGTTTGTGCTGTTTGGGAGGAGCTGGTCTACTGGAGGAGTCTGTAAGGGTGTCCCACCGAATTGCTGCTTCAGTAAACCTGGGGTCTTGAGCTCCTACCAAGTCTCTCAAGCGTTCGGGCACTATCTTCTTGACTAATGCACTGGAAGCCAAACACGAAGACAGAAAAGCAGGTAAAGCAACATGCGTTGCTTTACGCACCCCTATACCTCCCAGTCGCACTGGGAGGGTTGCCTGATCCCATTGCTCATCCTCTAGTGACAGGTTCAGTGCCTTCTTAAAAGTTGATCTCAGGTGTGCGTCATATTCATTGAGTGTTGGGTTGTCAAAAGAGGGTGCACACCTCAAGAAGTAAGTGAGTCTTGGCATAGTAAGACACCTTGTGAGGAGATACAGAGCATCATGGGCATCAAGATCGCTTATTCTCTCCTCCATTCTCATAAGGTCATTCAATTTGTCCCTGAGGACAGTATCGATGGCCTGGTGACCCAGCGGTGCCCCCAAGAGGGTACTGTTGGACGGAGTTGTAGTTGAGATTTCCGGGAGGATTCTTCTCACAGCATTGATTATTTCCTGGTTTGCTGTGATGATTTCACACTTAGAGGGATTGAGGATGAGTCCCAAGCCTTCTCCCTGTGTTTTCACCAGTTGTAGGTCCCCCACGAGGGACTCTTTAGTACCTGCCAGAGTGCCGTCATCCAGGTACCATATATTGAGCTCACTGCGTAGGCTGGAAGTTAGTTCTCTTACTGCCAAGCAGAAGAGAAGTGGAGCAAGTGGGTCACCCTGCTGAACACCCTCTGATGATTGAATTTCATGTTCTCCAAACAAAAGAATTGAGGGTTTGCTGTAGCCGGCTGAAATGAAGGGAAAGAGACTGGGGAACCGAACCCGAACAGCTGGCAAAACAGCATCTCTCCTCACCATATATATATATATATATATATATATATATATATATATATATATATATATATATATATATATATATATATATATATATATATATATATATATATATATATATATATATATATATATATATATATATATATATATATATATATATATATATATATATATATATATATATATATATATATATGGTAGGATCATATATATATATATATATATATATATATATATATATATATATATATATATATATATATATATATATATATATATATATATATGTACGTATATATTACATTTAACAGCTCAATTTTTTTTATTTCAGCAGTGTTAGGAGACCCAGGAGGTGGTTGAGGTTCGTACTATCAGAATGTGACGATAAAAACTGCCAACATATAAAGCGTGAAGCTGCAGTTCAGACACAGCTGAGCAGTTTTACTAACACTTCCCAGCGATTTACATCAAAGATCTTGTATGACTTAAGCTCTGAAACCGTTAAGCACATGAATTGTAGCATGGATCATATGAATTGTAGCATGGATCACATGAATTGTAGCATGGATCACATGAATTGTAGCATGGATCACATTAATTGCAGCATGGATCACATGAATTGTAGCATGGATCACATGAATTGTAGCATGGATCACATGAATTGTAGCATGGATCACATGAATTGTAGCATGGATCACATGAATTGTAGCATGGATCACATGAATTGTAGCATGGATCACATGAATTGTAGCATGGATCACATGAATTGTAGCATGGATCACATGAATTGTAGCATGGATCACATGAATTGTAGCATGGATCACATGAATTGTAGCATGGATCACATGAATTGTAGCATGGATCACATGAATTGTAGCATGGATCACATGAATTGTAGCATGGATCACATGAATTGTAGCATGGATCACATGAATTGTAGCATGGATCACATGAATTGTAGCATGGGTCACATGAATTGTAGCATGGGTCACATGAATTGTAGCATTGGTTACATGAATTGTAGCATGGATCACATGAATTGTAGCATGGGTCACATGAATTGTAGCATGGGTCACATGAATTGTAGCATTGGTTACATGAATTGTAGCATGGATCACATGAATTGTAGCATGGATCACATGAATTGTAGCATGGATCACATGAATTGTAGCATGGATCACATGAATTGTAGCATGGATCACATGAATTGTAGCATGGATCACATGAATTGTAGCATGGGTTACATGAATTGTAGCATGGGTCACATGAGTGGTAGCATGGGTCACATGAATTGTATCATGGGTCACATGAATTGTAGCATGGATCACACGAATTGTAGCATGGGTCACATGAATTGTTGCATAAGTCACATGAATTGTAGCATGAGTCACATGAATTGTAGCATGGATCACATGAATTGTAGCATAGGTCACACGAATTGTAGCATGGGTCACACGAATTGTAGCATGGGTCACATGAATTGTTGCATAAGTCACATGAATTGTAGCATGGCTCACATGAATTGTAGCATAGGTCACATAAATTATAGCATGGGTCACATTTATTTAGCTATTTCGATTCATGGTAGAGACACCTAGAAAAACTATGGAATTATTCGTCTCAAGGGAGGCTCCTTGACGCTGGTGAGGGACTCTTGATCTAGGGAGTTGGATCTGTGCTCCGGTTCCCTGAATTGAACCTGAATACCTTCCATCCCCCCACGTTCGCTGTATAATCCTACGGGTTTAGTGCTCCCCCATAATTATAATAATAATATGGAATTATTAAGGTAGTTGGAAGGATTCTGCTATATCAGTTCTTTAGCCTGTTTGAAGAACATCTTTATATCCAATACCATTATTCGACCCTAACATGGAAATTGTCTTAATTTAATAATATGCCAACATAAGACTGTTCCCAGTCAGCTCATTAACGAATAAAGTCACAATACCGTGGCTGGAACAACCCGCCAAAAATTCACTCTTAGAAGACGAGATTTATGAGCACGTTTCGGTCCGTCCCGTACTATGGTCAAGTCACAACTGGGGAGAGAAATGTAGAGAAGGCCATTAGACAATACAGACCGGAACATTGTAAAAAAATGGAGTAGAGTTAGGAGTAGAAGTGGAAACCGTAATGCTGGTGGGAAAATAGTGAAGGTGGACGTAGAATTTCCGACAGTAATAGTAGTAGTAGTAGTAGTAGTAGTAGTAGTAGTAGTAGTAGTAGTAGTAGTAGTAGTAGTAGTAGTAGTAGTAGTAATAGTAGTAGTAGTAGTAGTAGTTAGACAGTGGCAAAAGCCAACAAGATTGAATACAGTAGTAGCAGATGATATATTAACTAGAGGACATCGCACAAGCCTGGGCTTGAGGAAGCACACACCAATGAACAAGGTCACTAATAACGTAAACACTAAGGAGTCAGGCTTAGATGAACATATCTCACATGAGGTCAATGCAAGAGCAGGTCAGACATGAGGTCACTGCAAGAGCAGGTCAGACATGAGGTCACTACAAGAGCAGGTCAAACGTGAGGTCACTGCAAGAGCAGGTCAGACATGAGGTCACTGCAAGAGCAGGACAGACATGAGGGCACTGCAAGAGCAGGTCAGACATGAGGTCACTGCAAGAGCAGGTCAGACATGAGGTCACTACAAGAGCAGGTCAGACATGAGGTCACTGCAAGAGCAGGACAGACATGAGGTCAATGTAAGAGCAGGTCAGACATGAGGTCACTGCAAGAGCAGGTCAGACATGAGGTCACTACAAGAGCAGGTCAAACGTGAGGTCACTGCAAGAGCAGGTCAGACATGAGGTCACTGCAAGAGCAGGACAGACATGAGGGCACTGCAAGAGCAGGTCAGACATGAGGTCACTGCAAGAGCAGGTCAGACATGAGGTCACTACAAGAGCAGGTCAGACATGAGGTCACTGCAAGAGCAGGACAGACATGAGGTCAATGTAAGAGCAGGTCAGACATGAGGTCACTGCAAGAGCAGGTCAGACATGAGGTCACTGCAAGAGCAGGTCAGAAATGAGGGCACTGCAAGAGCAGGTCAGACATGAGGTCACTGCAAGAGCAGGACAGACATGAGGGCACTGCAAGAGCAGGCCAGACGTGAGGTCACTGCAAGAGCAGGTCAGACATGAGGTCACTGCAAGAGCAGGACAGACATGAGGGCACTGCAAGAGCAGGTCAGACATGAGGTCACTGCAAGAGCAGGTCAGACATGAGGTCACTGCAAGAGCAGGTCAGACATGAGGTCACTGCAAGAGCAGGTCAGACATGAGGTCACTGCAAGAGCAGGTCAGACATGAGGTCACTGCAAGAGCAGGACAGACATGAGGGCACTGCAAGAGCAGGTCAGACATGAGGTCACTGCAAGAGCAGGTCAGACGTGAGGACACTGCAAGTGCAGGTCAGACATGACGTCACTGCAAGAGCAGGTCAGACATGAGGTCACTGCAAGAGCAGGTCAGACATGAGGTCACTGCAAGAGCAGGACAGACATGAGGGCACTGCAAGAGCAGGTCAGACATGAGGTCACTGCAAGAGCAGGTCAGACGTGAGGACACTGCAAGTGCAGGTCAGACATGAGGTCACTGCAAGAGCAGGTCAGAAATGAGGTCACTGCAAGAGCAGGTCAGACATGAGGTCACTGCAAGAGCAGGACAGACATGAGGGCACTGCAAGAGCAGGTCAGACATGAGGTCACTGCAAGAGCAGGTCAGACATGAGGTCACTACAAGAGCAGGTCAAACGTGAGGTCACTGCAAGAGCAGGTCAGACATGAGGTCACTGCAAGAGCAGGACAGACATGAGGGCACTGCAAGAGCAGGTCAGACATGAGGTCACTGCAAGAGCAGGTCAGACATGAGGTCACTACAAGAGCAGGTCAGACATGAGGTCACTGCAAGAGCAGGACAGACATGAGGTCAATGTAAGAGCAGGTCAGACATGAGGTCACTGCAAGAGCAGGTCAGACATGAGGTCACTACAAGAGCAGGTCAAACGTGAGGTCACTGCAAGAGCAGGTCAGACATGAGGTCACTGCAAGAGCAGGACAGACATGAGGGCACTGCAAGAGCAGGTCAGACATGAGGTCACTGCAAGAGCAGGTCAGACATGAGGTCACTACAAGAGCAGGTCAGACATGAGGTCACTGCAAGAGCAGGACAGACATGAGGTCAATGTAAGAGCAGGTCAGACATGAGGTCACTGCAAGAGCAGGTCAGACATGAGGTCACTGCAAGAGCAGGTCAGAAATGAGGGCACTGCAAGAGCAGGTCAGACATGAGGTCACTGCAAGAGCAGGACAGACATGAGGGCACTGCAAGAGCAGGTCAGACGTGAGGTCACTGCAAGAGCAGGTCAGACATGAGGTCACTGCAAGAGCAGGACAGACATGAGGGCACTGCAAGAGCAGGTCAGACATGAGGTCACTGCAAGAGCAGGTCAGACATGAGGTCACTGCAAGAGCAGGTCAGAAATGAGGGCACTGCAAGAGCAGGTCAGACATGAGGTCACTGCAAGAGCAGGACAGACATGAGGGCACTGCAAGAGCAGGTCAGACGTGAGGTCACTGCAAGAGCAGGTCAGACATGAGGTCACTGCAAGAGCAGGTCAGACATGAGGTCACTGCAAGAGCAGGACAGACATGAGGTCAATGCAAGAGCAGGTCAGACATGACGTCACTGCAAGAGCAGGTCATACATGAGGTCACTGCAGGAGCAGGTCAGACATGAGGTCACTGCAAGAGCAGGTCACACATGAGGTCACTGCAAGAGCAGGTCAGACATGAGGTCACTGCAAGAGCAGGTCAGACATGAGGTCACTGCAAGAGCACGTCACACATGAGGTCACTGCAAGAGCAGGTCAGACATGAGGTCACTACAAGAGCAGGTCAAACGTGAGGTCACTGCAAGAGCAGGTCACACATGAGGTCAGTGCAAGAGCAGGTCAGACATGAGGTCACTGCAAGAGCAGGTCAGACATGAGGTCACTGCAAGAGCAGGTCTGGAAGGGTAGCAGGGAAGCAGGGAGAGTAGTAGGGAATCAGTGAAATTAGCAGGAAGGCAGGGAGAGTAACAGAGATTCAGAGAGATTAGTAGGGAGGCAGGAAGATTAGTAGGGAGGCAGGGATAATTGCAGAGAATCAGAGAGATTATCATTAAATTAGTGAGGTGAGCAGAAAAGCAGGGAGAGCAGCAGGGAATCAGGGAGATTAGCAGGGAAGCAGGGAGATTAGCATGGATTCAATAAGATAGCAGGCAGCCAGCGAGAGTAGCAGTAAATCAGGGAGACTAGCAGGGAGGCTGGGAGATTATCAGCTAACCAGGGACATTAACAGGGAATCAGGAAGATTAGTATAGAGGCCGTATTAGTAGCAGGGAATAAGGGAGATTAGCAAGGAATCAGGGAAATTACCCTGGAGGCAGTAAGAGTGGCAGGGAATCAGGGAAAATAACAGCGAGGCAGGGAGATTAGCAGGGAATTAGGGAGATTTGCAGTATGTAGGGAGATTAGTAGGGAGGCAGGGAGAGTAGGAGGGAATCAGGGAAATTAGCTGAGAAGTAGGGAGAGTAGCAGGGAATCAGGGAAGTTAACAGGGAATCATGGAGATTAGCAGGGAGGCAAGGAGAGTGGCAAATAATCAAAAAGATTAGCACGGACTCAGAAGATTAGCAGGGAGACAGAGAGAGCAGCAGAGAATCTGGGAGATTAGCAGGGGAGCAGCGAGAGTAGCAGTGAATGAGGGTAATTAGCACGAAATCGGGGAGACCAACAGGGAAGCAGGGAGAGTAGCAGAGAATCAGGGAGATTAGCGGGGGAGCAGAGAGAGTAGCAGTGAATGAGAGTGATTAGCACGAAATCGGGGAAACCAGCAGGGAGGCAGGGAGAGTAGCAGAGAATCAGGGAGATTAGCAGGGGAGCAGAGAGAGCAGCAGTGAATGAGAGTGATTAGCACGAAATCGGGGAGACCAGCAGGGAGGCAGGGAGAGTAGCAGAGAATCAGGGAGATTAGCAGGGAATCAGTGAGGTTAACAGAAAAGCAGGGAGAGTAGCGGAGAATCATGGAGATTATCAGGTGTGGCATGCAAAGAGTACATAACCTTTATTCGGCGCATGTACACGCCCTCATTGAAAGGCTATCTCCGCCAACCAGCGAACCAGTACTAGGGTCGAACCATGGGGCCCCGTCGTTCGATCAGTACCCAGGTTCAAGGCAGTGAGAAAATGGTTTTGGCAATCGCAGAGGTGTTGTGGGTACCACCCGCCTGTCTCCCCTTGTCATTCCCATTTTAGAGCTAGTTGAAGCACAGTCTGCTCTCTAGTGGCTTCTATTCTGCCTTGCTTACCTATTGTTGTACAAAGTGTATATAGTGTACATATTTCTGTTCTTACTTGGTGAAGGATAATATAAGTCAAAAGTTTTTATGCTGTGTTTATTTTGTTCCCTTTACACCCAGGATAACAGGCCTTTGAATTCCTGGGTTGTAATATGGGTAGCCTGTTCGAGAGCTGGAGCTGGACTTAGAGCACGAGTTGAGCCTAGAGTGACGCTGGAAGCAGGAAAATTGTGTAGCTTGCTGTCTGGCATTGCATTAGCTTTGCCAACGCTTTAGGAAACTTTGCGTGTCAGCCTTGCGTTTTATGGTCAGCCTGCTATTGTATGTTCGTTGACAGCTCGCTACTAGCTTGTTCGTTGTGCTCGCTTCGCTACGGTCAATCTTGCTGTTGTATGAAGATTTTGCAGTCAGCTTTGCTGTTGTGTCAGCCTTGCTATTGTATGTGCGTATTCTGCAGTCGTACTGTGCATAGCTAAGCGTGTATTGCAAATAACGTGTTACGTTGGGATATGCCGCCTAGACGAGTCTGACTTCTGGTGTCTGAATACACTTTATTAAACTTGTCTAAATTTTCCCTACAGCGTTGTTGGCAAATTGCTCGTTCCATTGGCATTGATTACGAATGCACTATCACAGCTGCGCAGCTTCGTACTCTTATAAGTATCAAACTTCGAGAAGAGGAGATGGCACATCAAACTTCTCCCTCTACGGGACCCAGGAATAAAACCCCGATGTTCTCGCAGGAGGAAAATGATACATCAACGGAGCAAGATCGTCAGTCTCGTGCAACAGGGTTGTCTGAAGGCGAATCAGCTGTGTTGGCATTTGAGTTGGCGAAAATCAATCTTGAGCAGACTAGGGAACAGAGGGCATTTGCCAAGGAAGAGTTTGATAGGGAGAAAGAAAGGAGGCAGTTTTCGCATTCTGTAAATGACTTTAGTTTACAGAAAGCAGTACAGCTTGTTCCCCGCTTCAATGAGGCAGAACCAGAACAATTTTTCGAAACTTTCGAAAATCAGGCTCGAGCCTTGAGGTGGCCGGAACAGCAATGGGTGTCATTGGTTCACACAGCATTCTTTGGTAAGGCACAGGAATTTACGTCAGTGTTAAATGACACTGATTTTTTCAATTATAAAGTGGTGAAGACCAAAGTTCTGGGAGCATATCGATGCATCCCAGCTAAGTATAGGAAGTTATTCAAGTTAGGCAGACGACAGCTTGGTCAATCCCTGGTGGATTTCGTGCGACAGCAGGCCAAAGCTTTTACCAGCTGGTATAAAGCAAGTGGTGTTGCCACCTTTGATGATCTCGTGCAGCTTGTCCTAGTCGACAACCTGTTGGAGTCTGTGGGACCAGACGTTAGAGGCTTTCTGCAGGTTCGTGAAGTAACCATTGCATTGGAGGCAGCTAGGTTGGCTGATACCTTTGAAACCAACCGCTCCTTGTCCGAGCGGTCCCATCTCTCTTTTCAACAGCCGACATGAGCAGAGATTGTCAACCTTGAAGGATGAAGTGCCAGCTGGAGGAAGAACGTCTATGTCAGCCAACTAAGTCAACTGGTGAGCCACGCTATTCAACTTATGGTCAACCTGGTGACCGACAAACCACTCAACATGGTGCAACTCGACAACAGTATCCAGAGCGACACCAGCCAGAGCGACACCAGTTGCAACGTCAGCAGGGAGTTAAGGTCAAGCCTGTCATCTGCTTATTGTACAACCAAGTAGGTGACATCCGTCCCAACTTCCCCCATAAACCCCAACCATTACGGAAAATCTATAGTATCCCTAGTAACATGTCCCTGAAAGAAGAAGAGAAAGGGATGACTCCTTATTACTGTCAGAGTCGTATTTTCTTTCAGGAAGACTGAAAAACAACTGAAGTCAGAACATTTAGAGAAACTGGAGAATATTGCTCACTTATAAGAGAGGGAGTACTTCCCCTTTCTGAACACACTTCATTACAATCCTCCGTTTTGCTGGAAGCCTTTGGAGGAGCTATTTTTTCTATCCCCTTGCATAGAATCTATGTACAGTGCAAATAATACACTGTATCCGAGTTATTTCCTATGAAAGATGCCATGTTATTACTGGGTAATAACATTACAGCTGCTAATGTATGTCCTGAACCCATAATGATTAATTCTTCTCCGGTGATGGCCATAACTCGGGCAACATCCCAAGGACTGTCTGGCGAGAATGCTGACCTAGTATTGGACGACTCTGATCACAGAATAACCAATTTGTTTTACGAGGAAAACTGGCCAGAGCCTCGTAAATTAAGTGAACAGACCCAGATCAAGCCTTCCTATTCCAGGGTTGCAGAATTGCCAGATATCTGTTTCCATACCAGAGGGACTGTCCTTCCGGAAGGAACAACGAAAGGACCCTTCTTTGAATTTCGCTTTTCAGGCAGCCAGGAGTAAATCCTTCTCGGATCATCCGATCAAGTATAAACTTAAAAACGACTATTTGATCTGCACTGAGACTGGTAAGGAGACAGAAAGCATGCAACTGTCAGACAGGTTAGTGGTTACTATCAGGTACCTTAACGGATAAGGGGAAGAAAATCTGTGCCTTCGTAGTTCCAGATCATTATCAATATACAGTTACCCCCTTCGGAATGATAAACTCCCCCTCTTCATTCCAGAAACTTATCCATCAGGCTATTAAAGGACTTGAAGGCACGGCAGCGTACCTGGATGGCATTGTTGTGGTGTCTGATACTTAGGATCAACACCTATTTAGACTTAAGGCTCTTTTTGAGACCTTTCAGAGTTCCCAATTAACTGTTAATTTATTTAAGTCTTCCTTTGGCCAGGCTACTGTTACGTTTCTAGGCCATGAAGTAGGTAGTGGTAAAGTTGCTCCTAAATTTACTAAAGTTCTTGCCATTAAAGATTACCCAATTCCCAATGATAGGAAATCTCTTTAACTTTTCTTAGGCATGATAGGGTTTTTATAGAAAATTTTGCAAAAAAATTTCAGATATTGTAGCCCCTCTTACCTCTCTTACCAGTCGTAAGTTCCCTTCAATTGGACCCCAGAATGTCAAAATGCTTTTACGAAAGCAAAAGATTATTGTGTACTGCACCCATTCTTTAGTCTCCAGACTTCTCC
The DNA here is from genome assembly GCF_038502225.1 of Cherax quadricarinatus. Lineage (NCBI taxonomy): Eukaryota > Metazoa > Arthropoda > Malacostraca > Decapoda > Parastacidae > Cherax > Cherax quadricarinatus. The sequence goes on along the minus strand of NC_091316.1, from coordinate 39,227,244 downwards.
AAACCTTTCTCATTACAGGTTGATGCTTGTGAGTCTGGGGTTGGGACAGTACTGTTGCAAAACGGGGACGAGAGGTTGCAGCCTGTGGCATTCTACTCAGCGAAGTTCCAATCACACCAGAGGGCCTACTCTGATGTGGTTGGTACTGGCCATGGAGCACTTCCATATATATGTGGGCCAGACTTCCCAGGTGGTCACAGTCTACACCGACCACAACCCTCTAATTTATCTTCAAAATATGAGGAATCACAACACAAGAATTATGAGGTGGTCACTTAGGCTACAACCATATAATATCAGGGTAAAACATATCCCTGGTAAAGAAAATAAGTTGGCTGACTCTCTATGAAGAGTCTAAAATTTATATGAGTAGTCAACTTTTCTACAGGGGGAGGAACTTCCGGTTTAGGCTTTTTCCTGGGCGAGGAACTTCCGGTTTGGGCCTTCTACAGAGCGAGGACTTCCGGTTTAGGCCTTCCACTGAGCGGTGTATCCGGTCTAGGACCAGCAGCTGGAGGGTCACCTTTTCACACCTAGGTGTTACTTCCGGTTTTGACCATGACCTCGCCCTCGAGACTACCTCACCCTTGACCCCCCCAACCAATACCCCCACCCACGACCCCCCCCCCTTCGCGACCCCGCCGTCTCGCCGCGCGCCCGCCCCTCGCGCCCGCGCTCCCGCCCGCGCCCTTCGCGACCCCCCCGCCGCGCGCCCGCCCGCGCGCCCGCCCGCGCCCTTCGCGAGCCCCGCCGCGCCTTCTGCTGCGCCTTCTGCAGCGTCGTCCGGATCGCCCCCACGCCTCGAATTTTTTTTTCTTATGATCTCCTCGGATCCAAGTTTTTAAGGATTCCCCCTCTCACTTTCACCCCCATCCCGGAAAATTTCTCGATATTACAGATCAAATTTTTTGGATTCCCCCCTATGGGGGTTTCGAAATTCTCCATCTCCTCGGATCCCCTTTTTGGGTACCCCCCAACCCCAAAAATTTCTCGATAATACCAAGACTCCATCTCCTTGGATCAAGGTTTTTGGATTCCCCCCTATGGGGTTTTCGAAATTCTCCAATTCCTCGGATCAAGTTTTTTTTGGGTACCCCTCCTTTCACCCCCCATCCCCAAAAAATTTCTCAATATCAAAAGTCTCCATCTCCTCGGATCCCCCTCCCACTTTCACTCCCACCTCAAATTTCTCGACAATACCATGACTCCATCTCCTCGGATCAAGTTTTTTGGATCCCCCCTATGGGGGGTTTTTCCGATCAAAAGTCTCCATCTCCTTGGATCAAATTTTTGGATTACCCCTCTCACTTTCACTCCCACCCCAAAATTTCTCGATAATACCAAGACTCCATCTCCTTGGATCAAGTTTTTTTTGGATTCCCCCCTCTGGGGGTAAGCATTCAAAATAGACTCCTCCTATGGGGGCATGCTTACTACAGGTCTAATGAAGGGTGTTTACTCGGCGGTCAGTGACGTCACGTGTTGACCCAGCACACAGGTTGAATGTACCCTTTTAATTAATAAGGGGACATCAGTGACGTCACGCGCACACAGGCTGAATCTTGTCGACCTTTTAGTTCATTAAAGTTAATAAGGGGACACAGTACATCAGAAAGGCACATTTTTTTTCGTTAATACAATCCACAATTTCTTTACAACACAAGTCTAGACATTTTTTTAACTATTTCATCTCAGGTCACTCCCCCCCCCCACGAAGTAACCTCCTCCCCACCCTCCCGAACCCTCACACTCCAACCAACACCTCACAATTTTCACTCATAACCCCCAATTTTTCTCGTTTTAACCCTTTTAGTTCATTAAAGTTAATAAGGGGACACATGCATCAGAAAGTCACCACATCGCTTACATCCACTTTCGTTAAATTCACTACTCACAATTTTACATATTACGAAGTTAAATACGCACTTTTACTTTGAACATCTTCAAAACACTCTCATAAATCATTTGAATACTCACAAAAAAATACCTTTATACATTTCCAAACAACACTGAAATACTCCAAAAACATCATTCGAACACCCCCAAATCACCTCTGAATACTCCCAGAACACCTTCATAAGTACTCTTTCACATCATTTGAACACCTTCAAAAAACACCTTTGAATACTCACATAAACATCCTTCCATTTTCAAAAACACAATTTGAGTACTCAACATTTGAACGCACTCAAAACACCTTTTGAACACCTTTGAACACTTCCAAAAAACACAATTTGAGTACTCCCAATTACACCACTGAATACTACTAAAACACCGCTGAATTCAATCAAAACACCCTTCAACACCTTCAAACACCCTTGAACACACTCAAAACACCCTTCAACACCTTCAAACACCCTTGAACACCTTCAAAACACTCTTGAACACCTTTGAACACCTTTGAACATTTCCAAAACACTATTTGAGTACTCCCAATTACACCACTGATTACTACTAAAACACCGCTGAATTCAATCAAAACACCCTTGAACACCTTCAAAACACCTTTGAAATATCGTTTTTTAAACTAATTTCATCACAACCCACTTATATCATCTTTTTTTCGGTATCTCTAATTCGACTACATTACCCACATCCCTCATCAATTACCAATTTATTCACATTTTTTTTCCCCTTCTTTTTACTACTAAAATTCTAATAAAATCCTCTCCATACCCATCTCCTTGTATCCACATAAATTAATATTATACTCGCATCAACTACCCAACTATTGCGATATGTTTTCAACACCCCCTCCATTCTTTTTCCAATATATCATAACTTTTCAATTCTATAATTTCTTTTTAAAATATTCACACATTACCTTTATATTCAGTAAAATCTCTCCATATTTCTAATTACAACCCTCCCCATACCCCTCTCCATCTCACCCGCATTTCTTCACATTCACTCACCCATCTCCCAACACACCTCTTCTGAACACACACACAAAAAAAAATCACATTTCACATCCACAAATGCATCTCAAATCCACTAAAATCACTGTAACCAAGATATTCACACACACACACACACACACACACCTTACCTAACCTAACCTTACCTAACCTAACCTACCCTAACCTAACTTAACCTAACATAACCTAACCTAACCTTACCTAACCTAACCTAACCTTACCTAACCTAACCTTACCTAACCTACCCTAACCTAACCTTACCTAACCTAACCTTACCTAACCTAACCTAACCTAACCTAACCTAACCTAACCTAACCTAACCTAACCTAACCTAACTTATCCTAACCTAACACAACCTAACCTTACCTAACATAACCTAACTTAACCTAACCGAACCTAACCTAACCTTACCTAACTTATCCTAACCTAACCTACCCTAACCTAACCTACCCTAACCTAACCTAGCCTAACCTAACCTAACTTAACCTAACCTAACCTAACCTAACCGAACCTATCCTAACCTAATTTAACCTAACCTAACCTTACCGAACCTAACTTAACCTAACCTAACCTAACCTATCCTAACCTTACCGAACCTACCCTAACCTAACCTTACCGAACCTACCCTAACCTAACCTTACCTAACATAACCTAGCCTAACCTAACCTAACTTTACCTAACCTAACCTAACCAAACCTACCTAACTTATCCTAACCTAACCTACCCTAACCTAACCTACCCTAACCTAACCTAGCCTAACCTAACCTAACTTAACCTATCCTAACCTTACCTAACTTATCCTAACCTAACCTAACCTAACCTTACCTAACATAATCTAACCTATCTTATCCTAATCCAACCTAACCTAACCTTACCTAACCTAACCTATCTTATCCTAATCTAACCTTGCCTAACCTAACCTATCTTATCCTAATCCAACCTAACCTAGCCGAACCTATCCTAAAATATATTGGAACACCCCCAAAACACTATTTGAGTACTCCAGAATTACTTTGAACGACTCCATTTTGGATATATCCAAATTAGTTTTGAAAACTTTATCGTAAAATCGAACATTATTTTCTTGTTGGTAAAACACACTCAATGGTAGAAATATTTACTCGATTTCCGAATAGAAGCACTGTCCTCGCTCTGAGAGACTCATTGTGGGTCACCCCAACACATGGTGTAATGCGCTTCACACCCAAGGTAGAACATAACACCTGCGTCAACTCAGGACAGACAGGCGCCATGTAATGCGGTTCACACCCAAGATAGATTTAAGATAATCATCGCCTTACCGAACACCTGCGTCAACTCAGGACAGACAGGCGCCATGAAATGCGGGTAACATCCAAGGTAGAAAATCATCTCTTTCCAGACCAAATCTATCCTCTTGTTCTAAAATTTGGTGAGGTCATTGCTTTTTTAGTTCATTTTAAAATAATAAGGGGAAGATTGAGATATAACATTTGTATTCTACCTCAATACATTTTTTTTTCATGGTAAGGTTTGATTTAAAACTTCATCATGTCTTAAAAATTTTTATTAAACATTTCTCTTTTTAATGAATGAAACATATTAATCTTGGTGTAACAACACGATCTAAACATCATAAATCCTCCTCTCTAAGTCTTGTTCTTCCAAGTCCCGTCACATCGGTACCTGTAAATTTTAATATAATTCATTAGCATATAATGTGGAGAAATTTGCACCATCACCTGTAAAAGATATAACCAACTAAAAGTTACTTATTTTTTCACTATCCCAAGCATATTCTTCTCGTTAACTTAAATATCTCCCCATTCATGACTTAAAAAAGCATGATCATGATGTAAGTATTATGGTAGACATGATTCTCGGTGTTCAGGTAGAGAAAGTCGAAAAAGGTAAGTGTTACATTTTCATGAAGAGATAAATATGAGTTATTAATTCAAATATATCTCTCTTCAAGTTATAATTACTTCCTCATAATAATTTAAATGAATTAAAGCACTGATACAAGGTAAATAATTTTGCTTACCTCATGAGGGATACCAAGCACTTCCTTCAATTCTAGAAGACAATAACTTCGAATCATCTTCTAATTCTTGACCTTGGTTAATGTTTTTCATTTCTTCTTTGACAACCATGGTTGATCGAATACCTTCTTCCTTAAATTTCATTATCATATCTTCGAGTATAGGTTTATAATGCGTATTCCAGATATAATCATTTGAAGTTTCACACCTCCCAATACCTTTCAGAAAGATAACCTCGCGTATATTTTTATTGTCTTTCACACTTTTTATGAGTCTCTCAATGGATTCCTTGAAATATCTTATTCTGTCTGCGATAGTATCTTTCTTTAAACCATACACCAAATGAGCATCTCTTGATTTTTCAATTAAATTTTGAGAAATGGTATTTTCCTCCAATGGTCCAGCAATACCAAATTGGCTTATTATGGCTGCTAAATAAGGAAGATTCAATTTTCTTTGATCCGGTGAAGGTTCAAACTCGATAACATTTCCAGGAGTATCACGATCTTCAACTCTGCATCTTCTAAGATTAAATAATGGTTCTCTACTTCGATACACATCAGCATAAGGATATTTCTTACCCAAATAATAACTTGCACCATATCCTTTTATAGCAACACAATTCACATGAAAAACAATGCAGACGTTGTCACGACAATATTTTTCATCGTACAATTTTCCTTCTTCAATTTTAAAATATTTTTCCATCCTATTGGCTGTCTCCATTTTCTTGATCTGGTTAGTCGCACCCTGCTGGAAGAGGTACTAATGCACGACCATCAGAGAACAGAGATTTTTATACTCAGCACCGTTCCTGCCAGACGTATGATCTCTATTCAGTTGCCTAATAAGGTTTTAGACTGCTAGTGAATAAAAAAGTATTATAGAGATATTTTATTTGACATATTTTACAATAATGATAACAATATTTCTATGACGTTTTTTTAATTCCTTTGCAAAATCAAGAACTTTCCCCTTGTTAACTTAAATGAACTAAAATGCTGGTGAATAAAACAAAAAAAGTATTATAGAGATATTTCATTTGGGATATTTTACAATAATGATAACAATATTTCTACGACGTTTTTTTAATTCCTTTGCAAAATCAAGAATGATTTTAAGATATGCATGCCAATCACCTCCGGCTGAAGCACACCCAATTCCTTCTGGAAACACGACTTTTTCCATTATAATCCCATTGGAATCTGTTAATAACCACTTAACAAGTTCATTCATGCACTCTTTGAACATAATCTCACGACCTTTCTTTGTATCTAAATATTTGCATGTATTATAGTAGGCCTTATCAACTTTACAGTTCATATAATACTTATGTGGAGGCCCCATCGCATACTGTGCGAACATATTAACAATCATGGGGTTATTTTTTCCATTATTTACAAATTTTATGCTTCCAAATTTATCACGAGTGACTTCACTAGCTAGATTTGCTTTATGACATCCAGGTGATCTAAATAAATAAGGATTGCTAAGTGGTAAAACCTGACTTAAAGCATCAGCAAGACCTCCCTTTTTCAATTTAACAGCGCAACAATTTGCTTGTTGTACTAAAAGAATTTTATCACTGCCACTAAAATCTTTTGTAATATTCCCTTGCATTACCAAAAGATATTTTTCTTCATCTTTTGTTGCTTCTTTACCTGCAATTTTGATAAAATGTTAGTATTATATCCCAAAAATTAAGTTTGTTACACAACAAATGAAAAATATTTCTCATTAGAATTTCTAAAAATTACAATGTGGGTGAATTTTTACTCATTAATATCTCATTAAAAACTCACGTTCAAAATCTTCCATTGCTATAAGCATTTCTTTATCGGTGAGATATTGATCACATCCCTCCAAAACGAAGGAAGGTGACTGATCAAGGTCTTCTATCGAATTAATCATTTCTTTATCAGTTCAGTGGTGTGTAGACACTTGCTTCTGTAACAAATTTTTCACATGTAACTTCCACGTCTTCATCTAAATACTCTTGTAACTCAATATGGACGTGTCTTCTTATACTCTTTTCACCGCGAGGGTTGACATGTTAGTAGTTTTTTTATAACTATATGTGTAGAGAAATTTGTTCCATGAAAAACACTACGTGGCATCACCATGACGATAGGTGAATGAATCACCACGAGTTTAGTGTCATACAGGAAGGGGATCATAACTTACTTCAATGGTATTATGTTATTACTATACCGATGGTGCATACTTGGAAAATGCAAGAACTTTCCCCTTGTTAACTTAAATGAACTAAAAGTGTTTGGGGTAAGATAATTTGTTCAATGAGTATCGTGACGTCATTGCTTTTAGTTCATTTTAAAATAATAAAGGGAAGATGTTCTAACCTGTTTTAACGCGTTGCTGGATAGTGACGTCACAAGCAAGTGTTGCCAAAAATATTGTCTGAATAAATCTTTTTACTGAAAAATAATGAAAGTTAACACTTTTAGTTCATTAAAGTTAATAAGGGGAACACAATTTGAAATGGATAATATATATGCTTTGAAGAAATCCCCTGTAATGAGTATTTGCATTAAAAAAAAAGATAATCGATGATGACAACGATTGAAATTTTTTGGTATAAATATTTGGAGTGAAATGGTAAGGAATCACTTGAAGAAGAAATATGGAGGTGGTTGCGACAAAACATACTAGTGCGGTGTTTATAGAAATGTTATATACAATTAAGAGAGTCGAACCCATTCAAAAAAGAGTTGATGCGGAACCTGTTCTCTCAAAAGAAGAGATTGTAGCTGAGGTACGAGAAATGACTCAACGATGGAGCGAAGAAATATTGGAAAATTTATTGTTACGAGAATGTGAATGGAGTAGTCATTTATCTCAAACTTTTATTATACCAAAGCCCAAAAAATTAATTAAGAAAATGGATTTTGAAATGGCTGATCCTAGTTTAGGTAAGTTTAATGAAATTTTTCATTTAATACTATTTAGCAACTCTTTATGTGTATGGGAGAGTGTTGTGTGTAAGTCACCCCAGACATTGTCCGGAACCCGAATAGAAAGCATCTAATATGGGGAAACTTGCCGATTTCATTGTTATTTGTGAAATGGTGAAAGATCTTCCTTGGTTGGAATTTTGCAACACTGCCAATCAACTCTTAAGGAAAGATGGTGAAACATTGAGTGAAAAGAATTTTCAGCGAGTTAAAAATTGGTTAGAAAATGAACTTGATTCACATAAATTCATTGATGAAATGGCAACGGAGTGGAGTGATGATCTGGTATATTATATTTTGGAAAACAATATACCTGAAAACTTTGTCAGTCAAATATTTAATCGACAGTATAATCTGTGTATTTTGCATAGATGGTACAACACAAAGAAGTGGAAATTAATTTGGAGAGAACTTTTCACAGATATTAAACAATATATTAAAAACATTGAGCCTAATGTGTGAGTAACTTATAAAGGTAAGCAAAATTATTTACCTTGTATCAGTGCTTTAATTCATTTAAATTATTATGAGGAAGTAATTATAACTTGAAGAGAGATATATTTGAATTAATAACTCATATTTATCTCTTCATGAAAATGTAACACTTACCTTTTTCGACTTTCTCTACCTGAACACCGAGAATCATGTCTACCATAATACTTACATCATGATCATGCTTTTTTAAGTCATGAATGGGGAGATATTTAAGTTAACGAGAAGAATATGCTTGGGATAGTGAAAAAATAAGTAACTTTTAGTTGGTTATATCTTTTACAGGTGATGGTGCAAATTTCTCCACATTATATGCTAATGAATTATATTAAAATTTACAGGTACCGATGTGACGGGACTTGGAAGAACAAGACTTAGAGAGGAGGATTTATGATGTTTAGATCGTGTTGTTACACCAAGATTAATATGTTTCATTCATTAAAAAGAGAAATGTTTAATAAAAATTTTTAAGACATGATGAAGTTTTAAATCAAACCTTACCATGAAAAAAAAATGTATTGAGGTAGAATACAAATGTTATATCTCAATCTTCCCCTTATTATTTTAAAATGAACTAAAAAAGCAATGACCTCACCAAATTTTAGAACAAGAGGATAGATTTGGTCTGGAAAGAGATGATTTTCTACCTTGGATGTTACCCGCATTTCATGGCGCCTGTCTGTCCTGAGTTGACGCAGGTGTTCGGTAAGGCGATGATTATCTTAAATCTATCTTGGGTGTGAACCGCATTACATGGCGCCTGTCTGTCCTGAGTTGACGCAGGTGTTATGTTCTACCTTGGGTGTGAAGCGCATTACACCATGTGTTGGGGTGACCCACAATGAGTCTCTCAGAGCGAGGACAGTGCTTCTATTCGGAAATCGAGTAAATATTTCTACCATTGAGTGTGTTTTACCAACAAGAAAATAATGTTCGATTTTACGATAAAGTTTTCAAAACTAATTTGGATATATCCAAAATGGAGTCGTTCAAAGTAATTCTGGAGTACTCAAATAGTGTTTTGGGGGTGTTCCAATATATTTTAGGACTAGTTCGGCTAGGTTAGGTTGGATTAGGATAAGATAGGTTAGGTTAGGCAAGGTTAGATTAGGATAAGATAGGTTAGGTTAGGTAAGGTTAGGTTAGGTTGGATTAGGATAAGATAGGTTAGATTATGTTAGGTAAGGTTAGGTTAGGTTAGGTTAGGATAAGTTAGGTAAGGTTAGGATAGGTTAAGTTAGGTTAGGGTAGGTTTGGTTAGGTTAGGTTAGGTTAGGTAAAGTTAGGTTAGGTTAGGCTAGGTTATGTTAGGTAAGGTTAGGTTAGGGTAGGTTCGGTAAGGTTAGGTTAGGGTAGGTTCGGTAAGGTTAGGATAGGTTAGGTTAGGTTAAGTTAGGTTCGGTAAGGTTAGGTTAGGTTAAATTAGGTTAGGATAGGTTCGGTTAGGTTAGGTTAGGTTAGGTTAAGTTAGGTTAGGTTAGGCTAGGTTAGGTTAGGGTAGGTTAGGTTAGGGTAGGTTAGGTTAGGATAAGTTAGGTAAGGTTAGGTTAGGTTCGGTTAGGTTAAGTTAGGTTATGTTAGGTAAGGTTAGGTTGTGTTAGGTTAGGATAAGTTAGGTTAGGTTAGGCTAGGTTAGGTTAGGTAAGGTTAGGTTAGGGTAGGTTAGGTAAGGTTAGGTTAGGTAAGGTTAGGTTAGGGTAGGTTAGGTAAGGTTAGGTTAGGTAAGGTTAGGTTAGGTTAGGTAAGGTTAGGTTAGGTTATGTTAGGTTAAGTTAGGTTAGGGTAGGTTAGGTTAGGTAAGGTTAGGTTAGGTAAGGTGTGTGTGTGTGTGTGTGTGTGTGAATATCTTGGTTACAGTGATTTTAGTGGATTTGAGATGCATTTGTGGATGTGAAATGTGATTTTTTTTTTTGTGTGTGTGTTCAGAAGAGGTGTGTTGGGAGATGGGTGAGTGAATGTGAAGAAATGCGGGTGAGATGGAGAGGGGTATGGGGAGGGTTGTAATTAGAAATATGGAGAGATTTTACTGAATATAAAGGTAATGTGTGAATATTTTAAAAAGAAATTATAGAATTGAAAAGTTATGATATATTGGAAAAAGAATGGAGGGGGTGTTGAAAACATATCGCAATAGTTGGGTAGTTGATGCGAGTATAATATTAATTTATGTGGATACAAGGAGATGGGTATGGAGAGGATTTTATTAGAATTTTAGTAGTAAAAAGAAGGGGAAAAAAAATGTGAATAAATTGGTAATTGATGAGGGATGTGGGTAATGTAGTCGAATTAGAGATACCGAAAAAAAGATGATATAAGTGGGTTGTGATGAAATTAGTTTAAAAAACGATATTTCAAAGGTGTTTTGAAGGTGTTCAAGGGTGTTTTGATTGAATTCAGCGGTGTTTTAGTAGTAATCAGTGGTGTAATTGGGAGTACTCAAATAGTGTTTTGGAAATGTTCAAAGGTGTTCAAAGGTGTTCAAGAGTGTTTTGAAGGTGTTCAAGGGTGTTTGAAGGTGTTGAAGGGTGTTTTGAGTGTGTTCAAGGGTGTTTGAAGGTGTTGAAGGGTGTTTTGATTGAATTCAGCGGTGTTTTAGTAGTATTCAGTGGTGTAATTGGGAGTACTCAAATTGTGTTTTTTGGAAGTGTTCAAAGGTGTTCAAAAGGTGTTTTGAGTGCGTTCAAATGTTGAGTACTCAAATTGTGTTTTTGAAAATGGAAGGATGTTTATGTGAGTATTCAAAGGTGTTTTTTGAAGGTGTTCAAATGATGTGAAAGAGTACTTATGAAGGTGTTCTGGGAGTATTCAGAGGTGATTTGGGGGTGTTCGAATGATGTTTTTGGAGTATTTCAGTGTTGTTTGGAAATGTATAAAGGTATTTTTGTGAGTATTCAAATGATTTAAGAGAGTGTTTTGAAGATGTTCAAAGTAAAAGTGCGTATTTAACTTCGTAATATGTAAAATTGTGAGTAGTGAATTTAACGAAAGTGGATGTAAGCGATGTGGTGACTTTCTGATGTACTGTGTCCCCTTATTAACTTTAATGAACAAAAAGGGTTAAAACGAGAAAAATTGGGGGTTATGAGTGAAAATTGTGAGGTGTTGGTTGGAGTGTGAGGGTTCGGGAGGGTGGGGAGGAGGTTACTTCGTGGGGGGGGAGTGACCTGAGATGAAATAGTTAAAAAAATGTCTAGACTTGTGTTGTAAAGAAATTGTTGGATTGTTGTGGGTATTAACGAAACAAAAATGTGACTTTCTGATGATGAAAATGTTTTCCCTATGATGTAGGTACTATATCCCCTTATTAACTTTAATGAACTAAAGGGTCGTCATGATTCAGCCTGTGTGCGTGACGTCACTGACCGTCGAGTAAACACATTAATGAGAGGAATAATGACGTCACTGACCGCCGAGTAAACACCCTTCATTAGACCTGTAGTAAGCATGCCCCATAGGAGGAGTTCATTTGAATGCTTACCCCCAGAGGGGGGAATCCAAAAACCTTGATCCAAGGAGATGGAGTCTTGGTATTATCGAGAAATTTTGGGGTGGGAGTGAAAGTGAGAGGGGTAATCCAAAAATTTGATCCAAGGAGATGGAGAATTTCGAAAACCCCATAGGGGGGATCCAAAAAATTTGATCCGAGGAGATGGAGTCATGGTATTGTCGAGAAATTTGAGGTGGGAGTGAAAGTGGGAGGGGGATCCGAGGAAGTGGAGACTTTGATATTGAGAAATTTTTGGGGGATGGGGGGTGAAAGGAGGGGTACCCAAAAACTTGATCCGAGGAATTGGAGAATTTCGAAAACCCCATAGGGGGGAATCCAAAAAACTTGATCCGAGGAGATGGAGTCAGGGTATTGTCGAGAAAATTTGGGGTGAAAGTGGGAGGGGGATCCGAGGAGATGGAGAATTTCGAAACCCCCATAGGGGGGAATCCAAAAACTTGGTAATATCGAGAAATTTTGGGATGGGGGTGAAAGTGAGAGGGGGAACCTTAAAAACTTGATCCGAGGAGATCATAAGAAAAAAAAAATCGGGGCGTGGGGGCGATCCGGACGACGCTGCAGAAGGCGCAGCAGAAGGCGCGGCGGGGCTCGCGAAGGGCGCGGGCGGGCGCGCGGGCGGGCGCGCGGCGGGGGGGTCGCGAAGGGCGCGGGCGGGAGCGCGCGCGGGCGGGAGCGCGCGCGGGCGCGAGGGGCGGGCGCGCGGCGAGACGGCGGGGTCGCGAAGGGGGGGGGGGGTCGTGGGGGGGGGTATTGGTTGGGGGGGGTCAAGGGTGAGGTAGTCTCGAGGGCGAGGTCATGGTCAAAACCGGAAGTAACACCTAGGTGTGAAAAGGTGACCCTCCAGCTGCTGGTCCTAGACCGGATACACCGCTCAGTGGAAGGCCTAAACCGGAAGTCCTCGCTCTGTAGAAGGCCCAAACCGGAAGTTCCTCGCCCAGGAAAAAGCCTAAACCGGAAGTTCCTCCCCCTGTAGAAAAGTTGACTACTTATATGTATTAGGTTAGGATGTATTAGGGACCTGTGGTAACCGGTTTCTACCTCTTTTTTCCCCTTGTGTGGGTTTTTTAGTGAGGGGGTGCGGGCTACCGTCTACCCGTACCTTGGACCTACGTTAGTCCTACTATCTGCTGTCTCGCTCTAGGTTTAGGGTTTGGCTTTGTCGTGAATAAAGCTGAGCTCTAAGAGTTGAATGGTTGAGAGGAAAGACGGTCCCATTATATGGTGCCATGGTGGCACGGTTTCCAATGGGAGGTGGGAGCCTAATCCTGAGCCCTCTCGGGGTGGGGATGTGGCATGCCAAGAATACATAACTTTTATTCGGCGCATGTACACACCCTCATTGAAAGGCCATCTCCTCAACCAGGAACCAGTACTAGGGTCAAACGATGGGGCCCCGTCATTCGATCAGTATCCAGGTTCAAGCCAATTAGAAGATGGCTTTTGGCAATCGCAGAATACCACCCGCCTGTCTGCCCTTGTCATTCCCATTCTAGAGCTGGTTGAAGCACGGTTTGCTCTCTAGTGGCTTCTATTCTGCCTTGCTTACCGTGGAGTGCACTAGTATCTATTGTTGTACATAGTGTGTATAGTGTACATACTTGTGTTCTTACTTGGATAACAGGCCCTTGGATTCCTGGGTTGTAATATCAGGGAATGAAGGAGATTAGCAGGGAGAGTAGAAGGGAATCATGGAGATTAATAGAGAGGCAGGGAGAGTAGCAAGGAATCATGGAGATTAGCAGAGAGGCAGGGAGAGTAGCAGGGAATCAGGGAAATTAGCTGTGAAGCAGGGAGAGTAGTAGGGAATCATGGAGATTAGCAGGGAGAGTAGTAGGGAATTAGGGAGATTAGCAGGGAATCATGGAGATTAGCAGGGAGGCAGGGAGAATAGCATGGAATCATGTTAAATTAGGCACATGTGCAACTCTTGGGTATCTTTATTGAGGAAACGTTTTGCCACACAGTGGCTTCATTAGTCCATACAAAGGAGAAACGTGAAGAACAGGAGGAGAATGAGGTAATCAGTCCATCAACCTTGAGTCGATGTGGTCAGTCCATCAGTCTTGAATAGAATACAGCATATGTGCGGAGAAACAGCTTATATACCGTAGGCAGGAGAGGTGCAGCAGTCGTAGGTGGTGTCACATTTGTCCAATGTGGAAGTAGGTCGTGCCCAAGAATTAGGCAAGCGAAGAATTCCCAAGTATTAAGATCCAAAGAATTTGCAGTGTCTGACAGGAATGAGGGACTGATTACCTCATCTCCTCTTGTTCTTCACGTTTCTCCTTTCTATGGACTGATGAAGCCACTGTGTGGCGAAACGTTTCCTCATTAAAGATACCCAAGAATTGCACATGTGTCTAATTTATCAACTTGTCGGTTCTCTGAACCATTCATCTACAAGCATGGAATCATGGAGATTAGCAGGGAGAAAGGGGGAGTAGCAAGGAATCATGGAGATTAGCAGGGAGAAAGGGGGAGTAGCAGGGAATCAGAGAGATTAGCAGGGAAATAGAGAGATTATGAGGGAATCAGGGAGATTAGCAAGGAGGCAGGGAGAGTAGCAGGCAATCAGGGACATTAGCAGGGGGGTAGTGAGAGCAAGGAACCAGGAAGATTAGAAGGGAATCAGGGAGATTAGCAGATATGCAGGGCGAGTAGCAGGGAATCAGGGAGATTACCACGGAATCAGGGACATTAGCAGGGAGGCAGGGAGAGTAGTAATGAATCAAGGAGATTAGCAGGGAATAAGGAGATTAGCAGGGAGGCAGGGAGAGTAACAGGGAATCAGGGAGATTAGCATGGAATCAGGTAGATTAGCAGGGAAAGAGGGAGATTAGCAAAGAATCAATGAGATGGGCAGAGAGGCAGGGAGAATAGCATGGAATCAGAGAGATTAGAAGGGAATAAGGGAGATTAGCATGGGGACAAGAAATGAGGGAGACTAGCACGGAATAGGGGAGATTAGCAGAGAGTCAGGAAGGTTAGCAGGAAATCAGGGGGAATAGCAGGGAGGCAGGGAAAGTAGCAGGGAAGCAGGGAGATTATCACGGAATCAAGGACATTACCAGGGAGAGTAGCATGGAATCAGAGAGATTAGCAGGGAATAAGGGAGATTAGCATGAGGGCAGGGAATGAGGGAGATTAGCACGGAATCGGGGAGATTAACAGAGAGGCAGGAAGATTAGCAAGGAATCACAGAGATTAGCAGGGAGGCAGGGGAAATAGCAGGATATCAGGGAGATTAACATGTAATCAGAGAGATTAGCAGGGAATTAGGGAGGTTACGAGGGAATCAGGGAGATTAGCAGGGAGGCAAGGAGAGTAGCAAGGATTCAGGAAGATTAGGAGGGAATCAGGGAGATTAGCAGATTGGCAGCGAGGGTAGCAGGGAGAGTAGCAGGCAATCAGGGAGATTAGCAGGAAAGCATGGACAGTACCAGGGAATCAGGGATATTAGAATGGAGTCAGGGAGATTAGCATGAGACAGGGAGAGTAGCAGGGATTCTGGAGAATAACAGCGAGGCAGGGATTAGAAGAGAATCAGGGGGATTAGCAGGTAGCCAGGGTGAATAGAAAGCAATCAGGAGATTAGAAGAAAGGCAGAGTATCAGGTAATCGGGGAGATTAGCAATAAATCAGGGAGATTAGCAGGGAGGCAGGGAGATCAGCAGGGTATCAGGAAGTTTACCAAGGAGGCAGGGAGAGCAGCAGCGAATCAGGGAAAGTAGTAGGGAATCAGGGAGAATAGCAGGGAGGCAGAGAGAGAGGAGCAGAGAATCTGGGAGATTAGCAGGAAGGCAGACAGAATAGCAGGGAATCAGGAAGATTAGCAAAGAATCAGGGAAATTAGCAGGGAGGCTTGAAGAGTAGCAGGGAATCAGGGAGAATAACAAGGACTCAGAGCGTTTACAAAGGAGGCAGAGAGGGTAGCAGGGAATCAAGAAGATTAGCAGGGAGGCTGGGAGTGTAGCAGATAATCAGGGAAATTAGCAGGAGGCAGGGAGAGTAGAAGGGATTCATGGAGATTAGCAGGAAATCAGGAAGATTAGCAAGGAATCAGGGAGATTAGCATGGAGGCAGGGAGATTAGCCGGGAATCAGGGAATTTTCCAAGTACGCAGGGAGAGTAGGAGGGAATCAGGAAGAGTATCAGGGGATTAGCAGGGAGGCAGGGAAAGTAGTAGGGAATCAGAGAGATTAGTAGGGAGGCAGGGAAATTAGCAGGGAGGAGGGGAGAGTACCAGAGAGGCAGGAAGACTAGTACGGAATAAGGGAGATTAGCAGAGAATCAGGGAGATTAGCAGGATTTCATGGAGATTGGCAGATAATTAGGGAGATTAGCAGGGAATCAGGAGATCAGAAAATAAACAGGGAGATTAGGAAGCAGTCAGGGAGAGTAGTAGTTAATCAGGGAGAGTAGCAGGGAATCAGGGAGACTGGCAGAGAAGCAGGGAGAGTAGCGGGAAATCATGGAGATTAGCAGGGAATCAGGCAGATTACAGGGAATCAGAGAGATTGCAAGGGAGGCAGGGAGAGTAGCAGAAAGGAAACAAGAATTACATGAATCAGTGAGAGTACCATGGAGGCAGGGAGAGAAGCAGGGAATCAGGGAGATTCGCAGAGAAGCAGGGATATTAGCACGGAAACAGGAAGGTTATAAAGGAATGAGGGAGATTAGCAGATAATCAGGGAGATTAGCAGGGAATCAGTGAGGTTAACAGAAAAGCAGGGAGAGTAGCAGAGGATCACGGAGAGTAGGAGGAATCAGGGAGATTAGTAGGGCGGCAGGTAGAATAGCAGGGATTCAAATACATTAACAGGGGCGTAGCAGGGAATCATGGAGATTAGCCAGGAGGCAGGGAGTGTAAAGGGAATCAGGGAGGTTAGAAGGGAGGCAGGGAGATTAGCAGGGAAGTGGGGAGAGTAGCAGGGAGGAAGGGAGAGTAGCAGTGAATCAGGGAGAGTAGTAGGGAATCAGGGATATTAGGAAGGAATCAGGGAGATTAACAGGCAATCAGGAAGAGTAGCAGGGAATCAGGGAGATTAGCAGTAAATAAAGAAGATTAGCAGGGAGGCACGGAGAGTAGCAGGAAATCAGGGATATTAGCAGGGAGGCAGGAACAGTAGAGAGGAACCAGGGACAGTATCAGAGCAATCAGGGAGATCATCAGAGAGGCAGGGATTGTAGCAGTGAATCAGGGAGATTAGTAGGGGGGCGGGAGAGTAGCAGGAAATCATGGAGATTAGAAGGGACGCAGGAAGACTAGTTGGGAAGCCAGGGGATTAATAAGGAATCAAGCAGATTAGCAGGGAATCAGGGAGATTACCAAGTAGGCAGGGAGAGTAGCAGAAAGAAAGGGAGAGTTCCGGGAATTAGTGAGAGTACCAGGGAGGCAGGGAGGAAGCAGATAGGTAGGGAGAGTAGCACGGAATCAGAAAACTTAGCAGTGAATCAGGGAGATTATGAGGGAATCAGGGAGATTAGCACTGAGGCAAAGAGAGTAGCTGGGAATCAGGAAGATTGGCAAGGAGGTAGGGAGATTAGCAGGCAAGCAGGGACATTAGCAGGGAGACAGTGAGAGCAGGGAACCAGGGAGATTAGAAGGGAATCAGGGAGATTAGCAAAGAGGCAGGGAGAGTAGCAGGGAGTCAAGGAGAATACCAGGTAGGCAGGGAGAGTAGCAGAAAGAAAGGGAGAGCTCCAGGAATTAGTGAGAGTACCAGCGAGGCAGGAAGGAAGCAGGTAGGTAGGGAGAGTAGCATGGAATCATGGAGCTTAGCAGGGAGAGTAGTACGGAATCATGGAGATTATCAAGCAATCCGGAAGATTAGCAGGGAGGCAGGGGGAGTAGCAGGGAATCAGGGAGATTAGCAGGGAGAAGCTGAGAGTAGCAGGTAATCAGGAAGATTAGAAAAGAATCTGGGAGATTAACAGGAAGTCATGGAAATTAGAAGGGAGGCAGGAAGATTAGCAGGGAGTCAGGGAGATTAGGAAGCAGTCAGGGGGATTATCAGTTAATCAGGGAGAGTAGCATGGAATCATGGAGAATAGCAGGGTATCAGAGAGTGCAAGGAATCAGGGAGATTAGCGGAGAGGCAGGGAGAGTAACATGTAGTCATGGAGATCAGTAGGGAACCAGGGAGATTAACAGGGCGGCAAGGAGAGTAGAAGGGAATAAGGGAGTTTAGTAGGGAGGCAGGGAGAGTAGCAGGGAATGAAGGAGATTAGCAGGGAATCAGGTAGAGTAGTTGAGAGGCAGGGAAGGTAGCAGGGAATCAGGAAGATTAGCAGGGAATAGGGGAGATTAGAATGGAAGCAGGGAGAGTAACAGGGAATCAGGTAGAACAGCAGGGAGTCAGGGAGATTAGCAAGCAGCCAGGTAGAGTAGCAGTTATTCTTGGAGCGAAGCAGGGAATCAGTAGAGTAGCAGGGAATCAAGGAGATTAGCAGGGAGGCAGGGTGAGTAGCATTGAGAGTAGCATTGAATCAGGAAGATTAGAGAGGAATTAGGGAGATTAGCAGGGAATCAGGGAGAGTAGCAGGGAATCAGGGAGATTAGCTGGAAGGCAGAAAGACATGGATAATAGCAGGGAATCAGGGAGATTAGCAGGAAATCAGCTAGATTAGCAGGGAGGCAGGGAGAGTAACAGAGAATCAAGGAGAGTAGTAGGGAGGCAGGGAGAGTAGTAGAGTTAGGGAGAGTAGGAGGGAGACAGGGAGAGTAACAGGGAGGTAGGGAGGGTAGCAGGGAGGCAGGGAGAGTAGAAGGGAGGGTAGCAGGGAGGCAGGGAGAGTAGAAGGGAGGGTAGCAGGGAGGCAGAAAGAGTAGCAGGGAGGGAGGATCATTGCATAAGCAGGTCACGCATGAGGTCACTGCAAGGTCAGGTCACATGATGTTACTGCAAGAGGTCATGCATGAGATTACTGCAAGAGCAGGTCACACAGAAGGTCACTCAAAGAAGTCACATATGAGGTTACTGAAAGAGTACGTCGCACATGAGGTCAAAGAGCAGGTCACACATGAGGTCACTGCAAGAGCAGATCACACATGAAATTTCTGCAAGATCAGGTCGCACATTAGGTCACTGCAACAGCAAGTCACACGTGAGGTCACTACAACAGCAGTTGACACATCAAGTCACTACAACAGCAGGTGTCACATGAGGTCACTACAACAGCAGGTGACACATGAGGTCACTACAACAGCAGGTGTCACACAAGGTCACTACAGCAGCAGGTGACACATGATGTCACTGCAACAGCAGGTGACATATGTGGTCACTTCAACAGCAGGTAACACATGTGGTCACTTCAACAGCAGGTGACACATGTGGTCACTTCAACAGCAGGTGACACATGTGGTCACTTCAACAGCAGGTCACACATGAAGTCACTACAACAGCATGTGACATATGAGGTTACAACAACACCAGGTCACACATCAGGGTACTACAACAGCATGTAACACATGAGGTCATTACAATGACAGGTCACATATTCGGTCATAAATAGCGAGACAAAGTGTCATGAGATCAGATATTAGAGAGAGCAGATAGTGTGTGTTCGCGAGTATTATGTGTATTAAATAGGTCATGTATTAAATAGGTCATGTATTAAATAGGTCATGTATTAAATAGGTCATGTATTAAATAGGTCATGTATTAAATAGGTTATGTATTAAATAGGTGATGTATTAAATAGGTCATGTATTAAATAGGTCATGTATTAAATAGGTCATGCATTAAATAGATTATGTATTAGATAGGTTATGTATTAAATAGGTGATGTATTAAATAGGTGATGTATTAAATAGGTGATGTATTAAATAGGTCATGTATTAAATAGGTGATGTATTAAATAGGTGATGTATTAAATAGATCATGTATTAAATAGGTGATGTATTAAATAGGTGATGTATTAAATAGGTGATGTATTAAATAGGTGATGTATTAAATATGTGATGTATTAAATAGGTCATGTATTAAATAGGTGATGTATTAAATAGGTGATGTATTAAATAGGTCATGTATTAAATAGGTCATGTATTAAATAGGTGATGTATTAAATAGGTGATGTATTAAATAGGTCATGTATTAAATAGGTCATGTATTAAATAGGTGATGTATTAAATAGGTGATGTATTAAATAGGTTTGAGGAATGTTGACAACAAATCCAGCACAAAATCCATCAATATTCGTGGTAATACAGCCTAAACCCACGAATTATTCCATCCATTCCATGCGCAGCTCCTGACAAATAACACTACCGCCGTTCACATATATTGTTTTTATCAGAGAAAAGCGTTAAACACGTAGGGATCATACAGTGCCTGTTGAATGGGAGGCATTCAAATTCGATCCAATAAAATGTGTCTTTAATAATATTTAGAAGCCAGTCAGAAGAACAACTCATTAATTATTGAATAAAAAAAAGAATATTACTATTTTTTTTTCAATAAAATTAGCAAACAGTGGTTTAAATCACTCAGTACATGAGTGGTGAAAATTTGAGGCCGATCAGACGAGTCATTTTCTTGTTATGACATGGACTGCAATGATTCCTGGTTTTGTGCTGTTTTATTATATAAAAAAAATTCTGCATATAAAAACAACTTAATGGGTATTCTCGTGGCCCTAAGAAACATCAGCCATTACACACTGAAGTCGTTCAAAAGAGGTAACCTGAGATATATTTAACATGATTTAACGGGAATAAAAATCTCACGTTATTTAACACATAAAATGGATATATCAGCTACTTCATTGCTGAATTTCACTCTCCACTGTCCTCGAATTACGAGGCAACATATTTTTTAACGTTTAAAACTCCGCCGCTGAGGATTTTACAGGTTATCCCAGCCATTCCAGTATCCTGGAACCACCACTGAGGTTTTTGCAAGTTATCCCAGCCATTCCAGTATCCTGGAACCACCACTGAGGTTTTTGCAAGTTATCCCAGCCATTCCAGTATCCTGGAACCACCACTGAGGTTTTTGCAAGTTATCCCAGCCATTCCAGTATCCTGGAACCACCACTGAGGTTTTTGCAAGTTATCCCAGCCATTCCTGTATCCTGGAATCGCCGCTGAGGATTTTGCAAGTTATCCCAGCCATTCCAGTATCCTGGAACCGCCACTGAGGATTTTGCAAGTTATCCCAGCCATTCCAGTATCCTGGAACCACCACTGAGGATTTTACAAGTTATCCCAGCCATTCCAGTATCCTGGAACCACCACTGAGGATTTTGCAAGTTATCCCAGCCATTCCAGTATCCTGAAAACGTCTTCAACAACTTTGGTAATAGGACAGATGAACATGCCAATTGTTCCATGAATCTAGTTCTCCTTATACATAGGTATTGAAAATTTGAAGCTTACCGGACGAGGCATTCTCTAGTTATGAGAGATATAATAAAGGGAGGAGGAAGAACAAAATAAAAATAAATAGAGAACTTGGAGGAATCTCTCACAGTCTTCGATGTACGTAATTAAGTTAAATTATTTTAATCTGTTGTGAAGTGTCGTGTAAAAAGATAATTCCAAAACAGATAAAGAATATTGCACAGGATTTTATATAATATTCCCGTAAGGTTGCAACATGAATTATTAAAAAAAAACAATTAATAATTGATAGAAAATGTAGCAAACTTAAATAATATTTTGAAAAAATACAAAAAAAAAAAATATTATTGACAGTTTTACTTTGCTTTCGTAGATGAGAAAAATAATGTATTGTGATCTTCTAATATAAAGTTTGTGACTCAAGGTGACCCAGGTATCTGTGTGTAACTGTGACTCAAGGTGACCCAGGTGTCTGTAACTGTGACTCAAGGTGACCCAGGTGTCTGTAACTGTGACTCAAGGTGACCCAGGTATATGTAACTGTGACTCAAGGTGACCCAGGTCTCTGTGTGTAACTGTGACTCAAGGTGACCCAGGTGTCTGTAACTGTGACTCAAGGTGACCCAAGTGTCTGTGTGTAACTGTGAGTCAAGGTGACCCAGGTATCTGTGGGTAACTGTGACTCAAGGTGACCCAGGTGTCTGTGTGTAACTGGGACTCAAGGTGACCCAGGTATCTGTGTGAAACTGTGACTCAAGGTGACCCAGGTATCTGTGTGTAACTGTGACTCAAGGTGACCCAGGTATCTGTGTGTAACTGTGACTCAAGGTGACCCAGGTATCTGTGTGTAACTGTGACTCAAGGTGACCCAGGTATCTGTGTGTAACTGTGACTTAAGGTGACCCAGGTATCTGTGTGTAACTGTGACTCAAGGTGACCCAGGTATCTGTGTGTAACTGTGACTCAAGGTAACCCAGGTGTCTGTGTGTAACTGTGACTCAAGGTGACCCAAGTGTCTGTGTGTAACTGTGAGTCAAGGTGACCCAGGTATCTGTGGGTAACTGTGACTCAAGGTGACCCAGGTGTCTGTGTGTAACTGGGACTCAAGGTGACCCAGGTATCTGTCCAGGTATCTGTGTGTAACTGTGACTCAAGGTGACCCAGGTATCTGTAACTGTGACTCAAGGTGACCCAGGTATCTGTGTGTAACTGTGACTCAAGGTGACCCAGGTGTCTGTGTGTAACTGTGACTCAAGGTGACCCAGGTGTCTGTAACTGTGACTCAAGGTGACCAGGTGTCTGTGTGTAACTGTGACTCAAGGTGACCAGGTGTCTGTGTGTAACTGTGACTCAAGGTGACCCAGGTGTCTGTGTGTAACTGTGACTCAAGGTGACCCAGGTATCTGTGTGTAACTGTGACTCAAGGTGACCCAGGTATCTGTGTGTAACTGTGACTCAAGGTGATCCAGGTGTCTGTGTGTAACTGTGACTCAAGGTGACCCAGGTGTCTGTGTGTAACTGTGACTCAAGGTGACCCAGGTGTCTGTGTGTAACTGTGACTCAAGGTGACCCAGGTGTCTGTGTGTAACTGTGACTCAAGGTGACCCAGGTATCTGTGTGTAACTGTGACTCAAGGTGACCCAGGTATCTGTGTGTAACTGTGACTCAAGGTAACCCAGGTGTCTGTGTGTAACTGTGACTCAAGGTGACCCAGGTGTCTGTGTGTAACTGTGACTCAAGGTGACCCAGGTGTCTGTGTGTAACTGTGACTCAAGGTGACCCAGGTATCTGTGTGTAACTGTGACTCAAGGTGACCCAGGTATCTGTGTGTAACTGTGACTCAAGGTGACCCAGGTGTCTGTGTGTAACTGTGACTCAAGGTGACCCAGGTATCTGTGTGTAACTGTGACTCAAGGTGACCCAGATATCTGTGTGTAACTGTGACTCAAGGTGACCCAGGTGTCTGTGTGTAACTGTGACTCAAGGTGACCCAGGTGTCTGTGTGTAACTGTGACTCAAGGTGACCCAGGTATCTGTGTGTATCTGTGACTCAAGGTGACCCAGGTATCTGTGTGTAACTGTGACTCAAGGTGACCCAGGTGTCTGTGTGTAACTGTGACTCAAGGTGACCCAGGTGTCTGTGTGTAACTGTGACTCAAGGTGACCCAGGTGTCTGTAACTGTGACTCAAGGTGACCCAGGTATCTGTGTGTAACTGTGACTCAAGGTGACCCAGGTGTCTGTGTGTAACTGTGACTCAAGGTTACCCAGGTGTCTGTGTGAAACTGTGGCTCAAGGTGACCCAGGTGTCTGTGTGAAACTGTGACTCAAGGTGACCCAGGTGTCTGAGTGTAACTGTGACTTAAGGTGACCCAGGTATCTGTGTGTAACTGTGACTCAAGGTGACCCAGGTGTCTGTGTGAAACTGTGACTCAAGGTGACCCAGGAGTCAGTGTGTAATTGTCACTCAAGCTGACCCACGTGTCAGTGTGTAACTGTGACTCAAGGTGACATAGGTGTCAGTGTGTAACTGTGACTCAAGGTGACCCAGGTGTCAATGTGTAACTGTGACTCAAGGTGAGCCAGGTGTCACTGTGTAACTGCGACTCAAGGTGACCCAGGTGTCACTGTGTAACTGTGAATCAAGGTGACCCACGTGTCAGTGTGTAACTGTGATTCAAGGTGACCCACGTGTCAGTGTGTAACTGTGACTCAAGGTGACCTAGGTGTCAGTGTGTAACTGTGACTCAAGGTGACCTAGGTGTCAGTGTGTAACTGTGACTCAAGGTGACCTAGATGTCAGTGTGTAACTCTGACTCAAGGTGACCCACGTGTCAGTGTGTAACTGTGACACAAGGTGACCCAAGTGTCAGTGTGTAACTGTGACACAAGGTGACCCAAGTGTCAGTGTGTAACTGTGACACAAGGTGACCCAAGTGTCAGTGTGTAACTGTGACACAAAGTGACCCAGGTGTCAGTGTGTAACTGTGACACAAAGTGACCCAAGGGTCAGTGTGTAACTGTGACACAAAGTGACCCAGGTGTCAGTGTATAACTTAAGCTCATCTTTCTAAACTCAACTAATTTTCCTCTTCCTCATGCAGGGAGTTTTTAAGTTATATTATGAAGGCTTCTGTAACTCGATTAAAAATATAATTCGTTTTTATTATCTAATATATTTTAAAAACGTTTTTCTTATAATTATACACAAATAACCAACATAGTATTGAGCCTTTTCTCGTTATTTATAATTTTCTTGCATGCAGTGATAATTATCCTGTTGTTGCAGGCCAGTTTTAATGTCATTTGCATTTTTCCCCTCTAATATATCTCCCCTACCTCACTCAGTCACTAACTTCCCCTCCCCTCTATACCGAACCAGCTTCCCCTTTCTCCCTAAAATCATTCATTATTTTCTCCCTCCCTCTCTGAACTTTCGTTGTCAATGTGGTCATTTATATGCACTTCCACTACTCTTTGTTGCCCCATTTTCAAAAAAATAATATTTTGATAAATAAATTATATTTTTTACAATGAATTAATGTATTTGATATTTTTTTCAAATACTGGAATTAATTATCTGCGTTTTACATATGTACTTCCAGTATTGATCACCCAACTAAACGTTATACGGTATGATGATATGACAGCTCGTTCGTGGATGCATTAATATGTCGTGCCGAATAGGTAAAACTGGTGATTTTGGCCTAAATAGCAACGCTCTTCTTTCCGAATATTGCAAGCGAAAATTTGTGCATGCAATAATTTCGCAAAAAATAATTCTGATCCTAACTAATAAAATATATTTCATTGTGTTTGTTTATTCTTAATTAATTTTTAACTTCTCTAAAATATATTTAGTTGGAGTGGGCTAAATTAAATTGCGCTTGTTATAATAAGGTTAGATAAGTTTTCTAATGATCTTTTGGTACAAAATTATTAATTTTTGCATTATCATAAATGAAAAATATTTATCTTTAAACGTGTTAGAGAAAATTTTGAAATAACTTAATTTTAAATGAGTTCTTACTAATACACCAGTTATATATATATATATATATATATATATATATATATATATATATATATATATATATATATATATATATATATATATATATATATATATATATATATATATATATATATATATATATATATATATATATATATATATATATATATGTTGGACAGGAAAATAACCATGCGACATATAAACTAAATAATGTAGATCTTAATACTACTGATTACGAAAAAGATTTAGGAGTTCTGGTTAGCAGTAATCAAAAACTAAGACAACAGTTCATTAGTGTTCGCAATAAAGCTAACAGAATTCTTGGCTTCATATCTAGAAGTATAAATAATAGAAGTCCTCAGGTTGTTCTTCAACTCTATATATTACAGAATGGATATAAATGCTCTGGAAAACGTACAGAGGAGGATGACAAAGATGATCCTATGTATCAGAAATCTTCCCTATGAGGATAGACTGAGGCCCTGAATCTGCACTCTCTCGAGAGGCGTAGAATTAGGGGGAGATATGATCGAGGTGTATAAATGGAAAGCAGGTATAAATAAAGGGGATGTATATAGCGTGCTGAAAATTTCCAGCCAAGACAGGACTCGCAGCAATGGTTTCAAGTTGGAAAAATTCAGATTCAGGAAGGATATAGGAAAGCACTGGTTTGGTAATAGAGTTGTGGATGAGTGGAACAAACTCCCGAGTACAGTTATTGAGGCTAAAACGTTGTGTAGTTTTAAAAATAGGTTAGATAAATACATGAGTGGGTGTTGGTGGGTGTGAGTTGGACCTGACTAGCTTGTGCTGCTGGGTCTGGTGCCGTGCTCGTTCCTTGATTGAAGGTGACCAGACTGGGTGGGTCACTGGGCTAATTCGGGGGGGGGGAGACATGGACCTGCTCCGCACGGGTCAGTAGGCCTGTTTCAGTGAAATTCCAAGCTCTTTCGTGACTACTCACATTATCAAAGAACAATGATAATGTGAGTAGTCACGAAAGCGCTTGGAATTTCATTATTCTTTCACTGTGGTTGTTTTGCATATTCTGAAATCGCCTGTTTACTGTGATCTTATTGCATATGTGTATATATATATATATATATATATATATATATATATATATATATATATATATATATATATATATATATATATATATATATATATATATATGTATATATATATATATATATATATATATATATATATATATATATATATATATATATATATATATATATATATATATATATATATATGATCCAGAGCCACCTCAGGCACCTGAACCCACTCCAACAGATTTCATCTCATCAGACAATCTCTTGGAAGCAATTAAAGCAACAGGTACCAGGAAACTCACACATATTCCCAAAGCAGCCCGTCCACACGCAGCTGGGAAACTTACAGACCTCCTGAAAAAAGTAAACGATGGTTCCACTATCTTAAATGCTCCACCAACCATCAAGGCATGGCACAACTTGCTACTTTTTGGCAATGTCTGCTTAGCTGTGCCGGAAAGAAGGGGAAAGAGGCTAGCCTCAATGATAATTAAATCCTTAAGAGATTTTCCTAGAGTTGATAACCTCATTCGCCTTCCCCGTCAACACAAAAAAGGGAGAGGCAGAACCCCCACTCACTCTACTGACAGTGAAAAAGTCAGAGTCCAGGTGAGCAAGAAAATTGAAGAGGGCAACACAGTGGGGGCAATCAGAATTATTACCAGTGAAGATACAGTTGCTCCCAGGGATGCTGACACTGCTGAAGCACTTAGAGGAAAGCACCCTGCCAGGGAAACCAGTGGCACCAACAGTTCCAACACCTCTGTCCCCACTATGGAACCATTGATTGTGGAAGACTCAGACATTTACAAAGCAATAATGTCGTTCCCATCTGGCTCTGCTGGGGGTTACATTGGAATAAGGCCACAGCATTTAAAGGAAATGGTTAATCCAGTTATTGGGGAAATTGCAGAGACACTGCTTTCAGAGATCACAAGGTTCGTCAACAATTCCTTGGCTGATCTGATTCCTGATGAAATTAGACCTTTCTTTTTTGGTGCAACACTTTGTGCACTTAAAAAGAAGGATGGAGGAATTCGGCCAATTGCAGTAGGCAACACGTTACGCCGCCTCGTGTCCAAAGCTGCTGTCCGAAGTATTCGTGCACAGGCAGCCATGATGCTTCAACCAAACCAGCTTGGCTTTGGGGTCTCTCAAGGAAGTGAAGCAGCGGTTCATGCAATAAGGGCGTATATCAACAACCTGCCTGAGGACAATGCAGTGGTAAAATTAGATTTCAAGAATGCGTTCAATCTCCTGAAAAGAGACGTGGTATTAGCAGCAGTACAAGAACATTTCCCTGGTCTCTTCCCTTTTGTTTCAGCTGGGTATAGCAAGGAATCAATGCTTCTCTTTGGAGAGAGGGTGTCCAACAAGGAGATCCTCTTGCACCATTTCTCTTCTGTATAGCAGTTAGGGAAATCACAGTCAGACTGATTAGCGAGCTAAACATCTGGTTCCTAGATGATGGCACACTAGCAGGTACAAAGGAGACCCTCCTACATGACCTTACACAGGTAATGACACGGGGACAGGAAATGGGTCTCATCCTGAATCCATCCAAATATGAAATCATCTCAGTCAGTCAACAAGTGATAAATGCAGTGAGATCAAAACTACCAGGAGCAGCAGTCATTGCCCCCACAAATAGTGTCTTGCTAGGAGCACCTCTGGGAAGCAATGCCATTGACACAATTCTCAGGAAGAAATTGGAAGAGTTAAGGAGAATGGAACAACGAATAGGTAATCTGGACACCCACGATGCCTTGTACCTTCTCACAAAGTGCTTGAGTCTGCCCAGGTTGACATATTTCCTAAGATGTGCACCTTCATATGATAACCCTATACTGCACGAATATGACAGTATTCTGAGGCAGATTTTTACTCTAGAAGACGGGCAGTGGAACCAAGCTACACTTCCAGTCAGACTAGGAGGCATTGGTGTCCGCAAGTCATCACAGATTGCGTTACCTGCTTTTCTGTCCTCGTGTATTGCATCCAGAGAGCTTGTAACAGCGATTCTCCCTGAACATCTTAGGGACAAGATTGGAGTCCAGGACCAAAAATTCATTGACGGAGCAATGATCTGCGAAAATCTAACGGGCTCTGAAACCAGACCTGCTCCCCCCAACAACTACAAACAATCGCACTGGGATGGTCCAATAGTGGAAAATATTGCCTCAACAGTGCTTCAGAGTGTGTCAGGGAAGGATAGAGCCCGCCTCCTGGCAGTGAGAGCCCCTCATGCTGGGGACTTTCTGTTGGCTGTTCCCAACTCCAGCCTTGGCACACGCCTTGACCCACAGACCATCCGCATTGGTGTTGCCCTTCGACTTGCCGCCCCTATTCTCGCCGAACACAGGTGTATTTGTGGCAGTGAAGCAGCAGACCCATTCGGGTACCATGGTCTTGTGTGCCGTAAATCCGAGGGAAAGATTGCAAGACATGAGGAGGTTAATAACATTATCAAGAGGAGCCTCACAACAGCTGGATGCCCAGCAGTAAGGGAGCCACCCCAACTATGCAGATCTGATGGCAGCCAGAAGCGTCCAGATGGTATCACCCTTCAAGCCTGGACAGATGGGAAGCAGGTGGTGTGGGACTATACATGTGCATCTACCTTGGCTGATACCTGTCTCCAATACACCAGGGAGGAAGGAGGGGCAGCTGCCAGCTTCAGGGAGTCCCAAAAGTCTAGAAAATATGGAGAACTTGCCCATCATTATATGTTTGTTCCCATAGGCTCAGAGACCCTTGGCTCATGGGGAAAGAGTGCATCTAATTTCCTTAAGGAGCTGGGAAAAAGACTCATCAGGGTAACTAGGGATCCCAGGGCAGCTAGTTTTCTGTTCCAGCGGCTCAGTGCGGCTGTTCAAAGGGGTAATGCCTGCTGCATTTTGGGCACACGCCCCAGCTCTGAGGAGCTGGATGAGATTTTCGCCTTATAATCGGTGATACACACGTAACAACATGTACCGTATATGCCACTTTTATATTAACAATGTATCTCTTAAATCTTCTGTGCCATATTATGTAATAAAATATTCCTATTGGTAAAAAAAAAAAATAGTTTAAAAGATGGGGTGGTAGGGGAAGTGGAATATTCAAACGGCTTCAGGAAGAAATCCAAATATTCCTCCTTGAAGCCTTTTTATCCACTTCTCCGAGGCTATGGGTCCCACAATTTACACCAGAGGTGGACCCCATCCTATATATATATATATATATATATATATATATATATATATATATATATATATATATATATATATATATATATATATATATATGTATGTATGTATATTTGTTCATATACCACTGAAGCTGGTACAGAAATACAGTGACAATGCGCATAGCTGTAGGTAATGTTTGATAGACGTTCAAGGTTTCTAATGACAGGATCTTATACTAAGGTTCCTCCAGACCTTATCATTTAAAGGAATCTTTACACTGGCTGTAGTAATTAACTAGTCGAGAGGCTGTCTCAGAAAAGTTTGGTTGAGCTAGGCTTTTGTTAGCGTTTTGACACATTGTTGGAGACTGAGCCAACGTTCAAGCTAATGAGAAGTAAACTCTCACCAAGTGTATATATTGTCTTTCATTCTTTCTTTGTTTTTCTTTTGGGTTTTTACATACTATGACATATAGAATGTGTTTTCAAAATAAATTTCTGCCAATAAAATTTTTCAGTGAATCTTAACTGGGTTTTCATAAATTTTAGAATAAACTTCGAAAGAGACTAGCTGGTCATTTGTTCTCAAATTAATTTTTTATCTAACAATATCTGAATCTTATTTTGGTTGTATTGAAAGCTATGGCCTTCATTAGAATTTTATATGTCTGAGAACAGGTTTAGCAAGAGACCAGCTGGTAATATGCTGCTGAATATTGAGAGAAAATGACATGAGAAAATATCCCTTGTATAATAGGCGTATTGACCTTATTTACTTACTCTTGTTTAGTTACTCCTCCTAGACAGTTACTTAGTACTGGAACCAGTTCTCCAAGGACTGCAGCCTGTGTCACACTCATTGTGTACATCTGCATGCTTGAAATTAATGGGAAATATTATTATTTTTTTATTATCGGTTAGGTTAAATTAGATTTCCTTATGTTAACATACATCAATATATATTTCCAAATTATTACTTTACAATAACGTGGTATAACGTACCATTTCAAGCGTGTAATATCTAACAAACGGTAAGAAGAAAAAATGGAGAATAGTCTGAGTAATGAGGGACATGACCCCATTCACCCTCACTGCCCACTTGTGTAACAGAACTTCACTTTCCTGCCATTATACTTGTGTACACATCTCTGCTGCTCTTGTTCCCACTTTACTGCGTTAAGTATGTTGTAAGGACCTGACACATTATGTATAGGATTTCTCTTTTTAGACTGATAAGCAATTTTACAAACCTCTTCCAAAATGTTGGCTAAAAATCCAGAAAGATTTACGCCTTCGCATAAATGTTTAAGGTGTTCATTAATTATTCTGGGTAAATTGGGACTTAAAAACTGTTTCATCTGTGAAGTTTGATAAAGTATATTACGCCACTGGCTTCATGAGGTTTAGTGAAATAGAGTTTTTCCCAGAGAACAAAAAATGACGAACATCAAAGCTACACAGAAGTCTAGTGTTTCCGTCATACAGGACACCAGAATGATCTTATCAGTTTTATATATTATCTTTTCATGATGATAAGTTAACAATGCCCGATTGCTTCAGTCTATTACTTACACAACAAACGTATCTTAGCATGACGAGGTCGTGGATAATTATTATGGTTTATGAATTAATTTTAGATTTAAGGTATTTAGGGTTATAGTAAGTTATCTCCTGAGCCAATATAAGAAGAGCTACACCAGACTCAGTATTTATACTTTCGGTCATTTGACCGAGTCCTTTCCCTGGATGTCGGTCTTCCACATAAAATATAAATAACGCATTATAAAATGTGGCACTGAGCCTTCCATCTCATTTCATAAGTGAATTATTATTAAATAGCATTTTAGGATTGATGTAATATTTTTTTAATTAAGGCAATTAGTTTAAATATCTCTGAGAAATAGCTACCGATATAATAACATTTATGTAATATTACACTTCAAACATCACTAACAAATTTATTTGAAAAAACAGTTAGATATATTTAAGGACTAACTAATAAGACTATCATACCTGGGATTACCACACAGGTGAACCTATTAAATACCTGGTTATGTATACCGCGGTATACCTCGCTAGGTATCCTCTATCAGGGGATACCGGAATTTTCTCTTCTTCATAATTAATTGGGCTTCATCTTCTCAACTCTAGTGTATAACAGCGAGAAGATTACTCAGGTGGCTGCTGTTGGGTGTAAAGATGCTTTTTCTGCTTTTTGTAGATCAATATCTAATACTGGTTTCTGTTTGATAGCTTGAGAATGCTTCTACTGATCGGCTTTCAACCTGGTGTATCTTGTTTAGATGAAAGTTCCCACACTCTTATTGAACAGTGTCGGTGGTAATTTGTCAGTTTTAGTTTTTATAATTATGTGTTTTTCTTTTTCTTTTTGTTTAATGATGATGAATCTAACTAATAAAAATAATCAGAATAATAATGAATTGTGTTTTTTTTTTTAATTAGCAAGTTCATTACCTTTATTAAGAAATGCCAGAATTATTGATTTCCATGCAATAGCTGAAGAATGCCTCTTTTAACTGGCTTCAAACTAATAGCACAGCTGTAATTTTTTCAAGGAAGGTTTGTTTTGTTATTGGGCTGTGAAAATACAAAATTTCCAATTTTAGTGCAGAAAATGGATGAAATCTTTGTGGATAATGGTCCCATGGGTCATGCAGGAACTTTAAAACAGTGACCACTTTTGATATAAAGTCAGAGAAATATTTTCTGGTTCTGCCCAAACGAAATACACCTGTATGAGAAAATTACATCTATATTAAAAGACAAGAACACCAATATAATATCCTTCTTGAAAGACATGTCAGCCTGGTATGACAGCTGGGAAAATAAAATGGGTGGGTTGGACAGGGCTGTTGAGGAAGACAGTGCTCCAGACAGTGCTAGTGTTGTCCTGGAGGACACTGCACCAAATGGAGTTAGTGGCCCTGGTGATGAAACAGTAAAAGGCAATGTTATTAAATTTACAAAGGTACAAAGTAGCAATACTGCTGCAGACGAAACAAAAGGGAATGATGCCTTAAGAAATATTGTTGACACATTACCAGTAAAAACTGGTGGAAGCACTGATGTCTGTACAGGGTCGGTAGGTAGAGAGGAAACAGAAAAAATGAACCAGCAATGAAAACAGCCACAGAAAAAATCAAAGCAAGGAAAATTCAAATCTATGCAAATTCTATGCCTGCAGGCATAGTATATCTGGTAAAATAGGTGGGATATGAACCTTTGATTATCCCAAAAAGTGCTGCACCCACATGACAACAACGGAGTGCAACTCCTCTTCCTGTAACTTATTTCACCCCGAAATGTATCACTCGTTACTCAGTGAAAGAAAATACTACAATATATACTGCCAGGCACATCATCCAAAGGGGACAAGAAGACACACACACCAGCCAGACTATGGGAAAGAAAAGAGGGGAGCCATAACCTCTCCAGAGAAGGAAGTTTTTCAGTGCCAGGAAGGAAAAAAGACTGGCAAGAAATGACAGACATCTTACACCAACTGAAAACACTTCTGGATCAGAGGCACAGTCATTTACCTCAACTCCAGAGAAACAGATATTAAAGCCATTAAATAGAACCCCCTTAAATTCCATCAACGAAATATGGATGCCAGGTTATAATCTGCTCAGATGCGACAGGCTAAACAGGCAACAAGGGGGGATTGGCTTGTACTTCACAGAGTTCCTCATATGCTAAGAACTACTAATCACCTCAACTGATGTAGTTGAAGTTTAGGCAGTAAAGATTGAAAACCAAAACCTTGTCATTGTGATTGTATACAAGCCTCCGGATGCAACTTCCCAGCTATTCCAGGAACAGCCTTTGAAAATTGACCACTGTCTGGAAAATCTCTCAATTCAGACCCAGACATCTTACTACTAAGAATTTCAACTTGAGACACCTGAAATGGAGGATTGTACCAAATAATGTTTTAGCAGAGATCACCCCAGGAGGCAGCTCAGATGAAAATTCACACACACACGAGCTTTTAAATCTCTGCGCCAAATTCCCCTTAAACCAGCAAATATTAGAGCCTAAAAGACTAGAAAATGCACTGGACCTCATTTTCCCTAACAATGACGATCTGATACGTAATATAACCATATCCAAGACAATACACTCAGATCGCAACATAAAAGAGGTACAAACATGTGTGCACAGGCCTCCTGACCAGCAAAATGTGATCAGTCATGAGGGTGTCTTCACAAAATTCGACTTCAATAACAAAACATACAATGGGAACAAGTCAACCATGTCCTAAATATAACAAGCTGGGAAGATATCTTAAACTACATGGTTCCAAACCTTTGCCTAGAAAAAATGAACTCTGTAGCTCTTGAGGTCTGCTCAAAGCACATTACATTATGAAAAAGGAAGAGAAGATGTAAACTAGAAAGAGGGAGACGCTCCCTATACAGATGAAGGCGAAGAATCACAGACCTGCTGAGAGCAGCCAATATGTCTGAAATATGAAGGGAGGCACTGGTCAATGAAATTGTAAATATCGAACTTAAGCTGAAGGAATCTTACAGGAGACAAGAATCGCAGGAAGAACAAATGCCATAAAGGAAATTGAAAAAAAAAAATACTTCTTCTCTTATGCCAAATCTAAGGGAAAACAAAATCCAGTATTGGGTCCCTGCTTAGGAGAGATTTGACATAAACAGATGGTAGCAAAGAAATGAGTGAGATACTAGAGTCCCAGTACGACTCAGTGTTCATTGAGCCGCTGCCCAGAATAATGGTCGACAATCTAAATGAATTCTTTATGAACGAGACCCAAAATTTGGCCATCTCAAAAATCTCTGATAACATCACAAAACTTTGAAAAGGCAGTACATGGCATGCCCATGCACTCTGCCCCAGACCCGATTCATGAAACTCCTTGTTCATCAAGAACCGCAAGAAACCCTTGTCACGTGCCTTAAGTATTCTATGGAGAGGGAGCATAGACACAGGGGGTCATCCCACATTCACTGAAAACAACAGACATTAGCCCCACTCTACTAGAGTGTAAAGCAATTGCACTAACATCTCATATCATAAAAATCTTTGAAAGGGTTCTAAGAAACAAGATCGCCAACCACCCAGATACCCATCAGTTACACAACCCAGGGCAACACGGGTTTAGAGAAGATCGCTCCTGCCGGTTCCAACTATCGGACCACTATGACAAGGTCCTGGATGCTATAGAGAATAAACGAAATGCAGATGTAGTATACACAGACTTTGCAAAAGCCTTCGACAGGTGTGACCATGGTGTAATAGCGCACAAAATACATGATAAAGGAATAGCAGGAAAAGTTGGTAGATGGATCTATAACTTCCTGACAAACAGAACACAAAGAGAAATAGTACATAGAGTAAAGTCCGAGGCAGCTACGGAGAAAAGTTCTCTTCCACAAGGAGCATACATAAGGAGGATTACCAATAGACCCCTGGTTGTCTTGAAGAAGGCACTGGACAGGCACCTAAAGTCAGAACCTGATCAGCCAGGCTGTGGTTCGTATGTCATTTTGCGTGCTGCCAGCAGTAACAGGTTGGTTGATGAGGCCCTGTTCCACCACGAGGCATGGTCTCAGACCGAGCCGCCGGGGCGTTGACCTCCGAAACCCTCTCTAGGTCTCCAGGTATAGTATGGACCAATTGGACTGCTGCATTGTTCCTCCTTTCTTATGTTATAATGTTCAATACTTCAAAGAACATGTTCGGTCACATCCGACCTGCAAGATGTTATATTTTGACGATGAGCTTCGACTAATGTTCGTCTTGATGATTATCTCTGTTTTCTCTGAGTGATGAAGATGAAGACCTGCTTAATCTCCGTACATTCACAGTAGAAGGCAGCGTGCTACTCTGCGTCCTAGTTTACGGGAACTGATTCTCATGCCTAGGAGGCTTTCTCGACCTCCTTCAGGAGCTGTGTCCGGTCTCAACCCATTTATCGAAAACATCAAGTATACAACATAAATTTTGATGAACAACACCAGAGTTACAACACTCGCGAATCTTCTAAATAATGGCATGGCTGGTACTAAGACTTGATGGCTGAGGACAACTATAAGCTGTGTCTGGAGATGTGGTAACTTTAGAGGATCACCCATTTACTTGCTACGCCCTTTATGACACTCCAACTTTATTCAGAACTTACTAAACTTTCGTCTATTGTCTCAAAATTTCTCACTCTCCTTTATCTCTTATATCAAGACACATAAAAACTTAATATAACTCACATTTCTCATCTCACTTATTTTAAAATTCATTACTCCTTCATTTAAACACAAATTCCATTCTTTAAACTGGTGATAATTTATTATTGCCTAGGCCCCATCTTTAGCTCCAGTTGTTACAGATACACCTGATATATTCCTATATTCTCCTTCCCATTAAAACTTTGCCACCAGTATAACTATTCTTTTGTTCAGTTATAAAACAATCAGGTTCGTTTCTTTCATAATATTAACAGTCATTGTCATCATAATTATCATGTTCTTTATCCATTCATTTTCAAAGAACCAAACATCGAAACTTAATTTTATTTTACCCTTTAGAAAGTGATACAGATAAATAGGTATTTTGGTCACCTTCTGTGACAAATATGGCCCAAGAATCATGGATTTCAACCCTGTTTTTCATGAACTTTGAAAGGAAGCAGAAAAAAGACCATGACTTTCGAAATGCAGAAGAAAAGACAAATTAGTTTACATACGCATATGTATACACATTCACTAACATGTTATTTGTGCTAGATGTATATAGTAATTGCTTAAAAAAATCTACCTGTCATCTAACATTCGTGAAACTGAAAGAAAAAAACAGTAATCCTGCCAGAATGTGAAACATTTAACAGGTTTCCATTTTACGTGAGCGAGCGATTGAATCTCTTTGAGCAGTTGTTGTCTGCCAACCTACTACCTACCAGGAGTATACCAGGAGAGGATTTCGGGGGTCAACGCCCCCACGGTCAGGTCTGTGACCTTTGAAACGATTACCTAAAAAATACTTTTTATAATTAAATGAGCGAGACGAGGTCGTCTGCTGCTTTATATTCGTAAATATTAAACTTTCGACCTCAGCATATTTCCACCAAACGCTTTCTTATTAAGGGAATTAGCGATATTAGTCATGCAAGATAGATATATTAAGAAATATTGGCATTAGTTATTGTAGTGTCTATGTTTAGAGTTTTTAACATAAGGACATTGAGAAAAGAAAAGGCCAGACAACAGTAGCATGTTGAAAACGGGGGTAAACTGGATGTTGGGCAGCGTTAAGCAGAAAATTAGTATTTATTGCGGTGATTTTCTGGGTTTTAGTGGATTAGTCTCAGAGGTTTGAAGAATGGTTGAGGCTCATGGCGGGCGGAACACCAGACTGCAGCAACCAGGTTATTATGATTTGTGGACCAGTAGACGTGGCAAGGAGAGCTATTTATTTCTTACTCTAGGGATGCCTAACCCCTTCTCACACTCGTACAGGGATATTTGCCCTCTCTGACGCATGTCTGGGATATCTGCCTCTTTCTTACGTCTCTCTGGAGAATCGTACTCTGCCAGACGCCTCTCTGGGAATACCTACCTTTACCTTTGATATACCTTTGATAAGTTCAGATAGTTTTTCTACTCCGGGAGCCCGGCCATGGGCCAGGCTAGTCTGATGCCTGCCTGGTCAATCAGGCTGTGCTGTTGGTGGCCCGCAGCCCCACATATTCATCAGAGTCCAGTTGCTCTGGCACCTGGTGAAGATGCTTTTCCAGTTTCCTGATATCTTCTGATATCTTCTGGTAAGATGTTGAATAATCTGGGCCATGAATATTGATACAGTGTTGATAGTGTTGATACAGTGTTGATACAGTGTTGATACAGTGTTGATACAGTGTTGATACAGTGTTGATACAGTGTTGATACAGTGTTGATACAGTGTTGATACAGTGTTGATACAGTGTTGATACAGTGTTGATACAGTGTTGATACAGTGTTGATACAGTGCCTTCCTGGCACTTTACTGAGTAACCTGCCTCTATTTTACCACTCTTCTAAAAGGAGTTAGAGAATAAATACGTATAACATGAATAACATGACGACATTATTGCTACCTTGGTACTACTGTTCCATACGAAATAAGGGAGTTTATTTACCTACTAAAGTACTTAAGATATATAAATAAAATTAATTCTGAATTAGTTTAAAAATATGAATCGAAATAAATAATTACTCATGAAATCGTTATAACACAATTACAAACAAATCGCAATAGGTTCAAACCCCACCCGCTTCGTGGTTATAAGAAATGTTTCATAGGGTAACTAGAAATAGTTAACATCTATTAAATAGATTAGGCAGGAACTGATTAGTGCTCATTGAACTTTAGTGTTTTGTGGCCTACCCAACTGAATACATTAGTGATCAGTGAATGTGTCAGTGTCAGTGAAGAACCCTGGAAGTGAATTACCAGGCGCCCTAACTCAGAAAAGGGAGGTGAAAGCTACAATCTAACAGGACAACTTAAAAGTGATGTTAGTGGTGGGAGAGGGAGGCAGCTGACCCAGTGTGGTACAGGCGGTGTTGCTATGTGTGTCACCCATGTAAAATAATAAAGTGGGAAGAATTCATGTGGATGAGGATCAGGTGGGACCACGAAGGAAGCTGGACAGAATACAAGCTCGTCCAACACACGGCTCCGAATGCAAAGTCATAAAGAGTGGAGAAGGTGAAAGAAGACCACAGACAGAGTGCAGGTTAGGGACCAATGACTGCAAACCTCGGACAAGGAAAAGGATCTTGGGGTGAGTATAATACAGAGCACATCTCCTGAGGCGCATATGAGCGAAATAACTGCTGCAGCATATGTGCACCTGGCAAACCTAATAATAGCGTTCAATACCTGAGTAAGAAATCATTCAAGACTCTGTACACTGTAAATATCAGGCTCATATTGGAATATACAACACCAGTATGGAGCCCACAAGCACGTCAAGCACGTCAAAAAATTAGAAAAAGTGCAAAGGTTTGCAACTAGATTGGTCCCGGAGCTATGGGGTATATCCTACGTGGAGAAGATGAGGGTAATAAACCTGACGACACTGGAGGACAGGAGGTATAGGGGGGTAATAATAACGGCATTTAAAATACCGACAGGAATTGAAAAGGTGGATAAGGAGAGAATATTTCAGAAACGGGACGCTGCAACAAGAGGTCACAACTGGAAGCTGAAAACTCAGGTGAGTCACAGGGATGTTAGGAATTATTTCTGCAGTCACAGAGTTGTCAAGAAGTGGAACAATCTGGAGATTGATGTAGTGGAGGCAGGATTCATACATAGCTTTAAGAAGAGATGCATTAAAGCGTATGGAGTAGGGAGATAGTGGACCTAGTAGCGACCATGATTTCAAATGAGCTGATGTAGGTAACAGCTCTTAGCTTCTCAATAAAGCTAGGGATCCTTAACCTAACCTTGTCAAACCCTGTGTAAGAAAATAAAAAAAAAGAGGGACACTTCTGAGTCTATCCCTTCCCGGTCCTCGGAGTGACCCCTGTGGAAGCTCGCTCGTCAAAGGTGCCCACTCTGACACCTCGCCAAGTATAATGACTCATTGTTGCCTCAGTGTAAGGTATTCTCTGCTCCATTGCAGAACGTTTCCTGTTATGCATGTATGTGTATGTGTGTGTGTGTGTGTGTGTGTGTGTGTGTGTGTGTGTGTGTGTGTGTGTGTGTGTGTGTGTGTGTGTGTGTGTGTGTGTGTGTGTGTGTGTGTGTGTGTGTGTGTGTACTCACCAAGTTGTACTCACCTAGTTGAGGTTGCGGGGGTCGAGTCCGAGCTCCTGGCCCCGCCACTTCACTGGTCGCTACTAGGTCACTCTCCCTGAGCCGTGAGCTTTATCATACCTCTGCTTAAAGCTATGTATGGATCCTGCCTCCACTACATCGCTTCCCAAACTATTCCACTTACTGACTACTCTGTGGCTGAAGAAATACTTCCTAACATCCCTGTGATTCATCTGTGTCTTCAGCTTCCAACTGTGTCCCCTTGTTACTGTGTCCAATCTCTGGAACATCCTGTCTTTGTCCACCTTGTCAATTCCTCTCAGTATTTTGTATGTCGTTATCATGTCCCCCCTATCTCTCCTGTTCTCCTGTGTCGTCAGGTTGATTTCCCTTAACCTCTCCTCGTAGGACATACCTCTTAGCTCTGGGACTAGTCTTGTTGCAAACCTTTGCACTTTCTCTAGTTTCTTTACGTGCTTGGCTAGGTGTGGGTTCCAAACTGGTGCCGCATACTCCAATATGGGCCTAACATACACGTACAGGGTCCTGAATGATTCCTTATTAAGATGTCGGAATGCTGTTCTGAGGTTTGCTAGGCGCCCATATGCTGCAGCAGTTATTTGGTTGATGTGCGCTTCAGGAGATGTGCCTGGTGTTATACTCACCCCAAGATCTTTTTCCTTGAGTGAGGTTTGTAGTCTCTGGCCCCCTAGACTGTACTCCGTCTGCGGTCTTCTTTGCCCTTCCCCAATTTTCATGACTTTGCACTTGGTGGGATTGAACTCCAGGAGCCAATTGCTATACCAGGTCTGCAGCCTGTCAAGATCCCTTTGTAGTTCTGCCTGGTCTTCGATCAAGTGAATTCTTCTCATCAACTTCACGTCATCTGCAAACAGGGATACCTCAGAGTCTATTCCTTCCGTCATGTCGTTCACAAATACCAGAAACAGCACTGGTCCTAGGACTGACCCCTGTGGGACCCCGCTGGTCACAGGTGCCCACTCTGACACCTCGCCACGTACCATGACTCGCTGCTGTCTTCCTGACAAGTATTCCCTGATCCATTGTAGTGCCTTCACTGTTATCCCTGCTTGGTCCTCCAGTTTTTGCACCAATCTCTTGTGTGGAACTGTGTCAAACGCCTTCTTGCAGTCCAAGAAAATGCAATCCACCCACCCCTCTCTCTCTTGTCTTACTGCTGTGTGTGTGTGTGTGTGTGTGTGTGTGTGTGTGTGTGTGTGTGTGTGTGTGTGTGTGTGCGTGTGTGTGTGTGTGTGTGTGTGCGTGTGTGTGTGTTTGTATGCGTTTGTGTGTGTGTATTCTGAAGTAACAATGTATAAATATGTTGTTACATTACGGGAAAATATTTCTTTGTGCTGCAAACCAATATAGTTCATGTTACTAAGGCCTTTGTTAAACCCAGGACTCAGCGCTCACAAACTATAAATTCGGAACATGATATCAGGGTTTAATACTGAATTGTAAGCACTATTTGCATATAAATGTACCTGAACGCAGCCCGCAATTTATCTCGTAACGTGTGATAGATTTTACGTTATTGCTAGCGGACTGTAACACAAACGCACGCACACTGTATGTGTGTATTCACCTAATTGTGGTTTCAGGGGTCGAGACTTAGCTCCTGGCCCCGCCTCTTCACTGATCGCTATTAGGCCCTCTCTCTCTCTCTGCTCCCTGAGTTTTGTTATACCTCGTCTTAAAGCTATGTATGGTTCCTGCCTCCACTACATCACTTGCTAGACTATTCCACTTCCTGACTAATCTATGACTGAAGAAATGCGTCCTAACACCCCTGTGACTCGTCTGAGTCTTCAGCTTATAATTGTGACCCCTTGTTTCAGTGTACCATCTCTGGAACATCCCGTCTCTGTCCACCTTATCAATTCCCCGCAGTATTTGGATGTCGTCATCATGTCTCCCCTGACCCTCCTGTCTTCCACTGCCGTCTGGCCGATGTATACATATATATACATATATGTATATATGTATACATATATATATATATATATACATATATATATGTATACATACATGTGTGTGTGTGTGTGCGCACGCACGCACAGGACAGGCAGTGTTTCTGGGACATGTGAACGACATGGTGCCTGGGTAAGCAACACCTCCTTAAGTGGTTTAAAAGTTACCCTGAGCCACATAAGTGAGGGTAGAGCCACAATTCTGTAAGTGAACTTGAAAGTAATATTGGCGGCACAAGAGGGCAAGCCTAGTGTGGCACAGACGTTGTTGCCTTATGTGCCACTTAAGAAAGCTAATAAAGTGAAATCAGTGAGCGAATAGTGAAAGAAGCACATTAAATAGGATTATAATTTATATTGAGATGAAAGAAGGTTGAGACACGCCACAACATCAACAACGAGCTGGACAATCTGCAGGCTGCATCGGAGCGGCAGCGAACAACAAGACGACCTCTTCTCTGCCAGACGCACGTATTATTCGTCTAGATGGGGTTGCATGGGGTTACAGTAGAATTAGTCTCTGCATGTTTTAAACTAAAGGTCATTCACTGCTGAAGCTATCAGAATTAGAGTAAACAGCATTTAATAGCATTTACTACGGTGTAGGTGTTGCGTGTGCACAAACGTGCTCACGCAAGTACCAATTCTCCCCCCCCATACACACACAGAGCTAAGGGGAATGTATTATGAAGAAAGAGTCAAGGGGGAATCGGCCTGACGACACTGGAGGACAGGAAGGTTAGGGGAGACATTATAACGACATACAAAATACTGTGAGGAATAGATAGGGTGGACAGGGTCAAGATGTTCTAGAGATGGGACACAGAATCAAGGGGTTACAAT
This sequence comes from Cherax quadricarinatus, assembly GCF_038502225.1. Taxonomy (NCBI): domain Eukaryota; kingdom Metazoa; phylum Arthropoda; class Malacostraca; order Decapoda; family Parastacidae; genus Cherax; species Cherax quadricarinatus. The sequence continues at coordinate 39,185,117 of NC_091316.1, read as the reverse complement.
TAGAAGCTGAAGACCAAGATGAGTCAAAGAGATGTTAGGAAACACACACACACACAAATAACCCGCACATAAAAGACAGAAGCTTACGACGACGTTTCGGTCCGACTTGGACCATTGTGTGACTTTGTCAATGGTCCAAGTCGGACCGAAACGTCGTCGTAAGCTTCTGTCTTTTATGTGCGGGTTATTTGTGTATCGTTCCAGTCACGGTATTGTGCCTTTTTGTTATTTATAGATGTTAGGAAGTATTACTTAAGTCATAGAGTTGTCAGGAAGTGGAGTGGTATGGAAAGTGATGTAGTGAAGGCAGGAACCATACATAGTTTTAAGACGAGGTATGATAAGGCTCTTGGGGCAGGGAGAGAGAGGAGCTAGTAGTGAGCAGTGAATAGGCGGGGCCAGGAGCTATGTCTCGACCCCTGTAATCACAAATAGGTGAGTACAAATAGGTGAGTACACACACACAAGTGTGTTTCTTCAGACACTTGTAAGGGCAGAGAGTACACTTAGTGTAATTGACAGGTAGATTGGTTAAGGATGAGTAAGCGAGGAAGTCTATTTTCCGGGCACACTCTCACTCACACACACACACACTAGGCAGCAAGGAATCTAGGAAGTCTGAATTCTAGGAAGAATGATAAACATAGAAGGAAGTAGCATGTAGGCGGCTGGGTCAGCGTCAGGTCAAAGTCATTTCAGTGAATCACAGGTGCACGCAGATTGTGCAAACGTTCTGAGTGCTCAAATGCATGCATAACGTGCACACGCGGGCACGTACACACTCAAACCCAAAACTAATGCTAACAAAAAGCACACACGTACACACACATACATATACTAGAACACAGGCCAATTGACACCTCACTGTGACTTGAGAGCACTACCCACGTTTCCCTACAGCTCTCTCTCTCTCTCTCTCTCTCTCTCTCTCTCTCTCTCTCTCTCTCTCTCTCTCTCTCTCTCTCTCTCTCTCTCTCTCTCTCTCTCTCTCTCTCTCTCTCTCTCTCTCTCTCTCTCTCTCTCTCTATCTATCTATCTATCTATCTATCTATCTATCTATCTATCTATCTATCTTTTCTCCCTCCCTTTTCCCTTCTTCTCTCTTCCTCCCCCCATTCCCTTCTCTTTTCCTTCCTCTCACCGGATATCATAGCTCTCACAGAAACCAAGCTCACAGGAATGGTAACAGATGCAATTTTTCCAATGTGATATCAGATCCTGAGGAAAGACAGAGGGAACAGAGGGGGGTGGAGGAGTAGTACTGCCCATCAAAAACCAATGGGATTTTGATGAGCTGGAGAGACGAGACAGAGGTGGTAACTGCAGTGATGAGTAACCCTCCACAGAACTGCAGGAGGCCAAGGCAAGAGCATGATGAGAGTAATAGACCGATCGCTGACACACTGGCTGAAGTGGCCAGAAGGCCTCATGCAAGCAGGGCAAAGCTGCTGATTGTGGGTGACTTAAATCACAAGGAAATCGACTGGGAGAAACTGCAGCCACGTAGGGGCCAAGAAACGTGAATGGCTAAGATGATAAAGGTGGTACTGGAAAACCTCAAATACCAACACGTAAGGGACCCTACCGGAGAAAGATGAGAGCATGAACCAGCAAGACTGGACCTAGTATTCACCTTGAGTAGTGAAGATATTGAGGACATCACATACGAAAGATCCCTCGGGGCCAGTGACCATGTGGTTCTGAGCTTCGAATACAAGTTTAGAAGGAAGCATGAAGGGCAGGACGAATGAAGCCAAAATACAAGAGAGGGACTACACGGACATGAAGAATTTCCTGCACGGGGTTCAGTGGAACAGAGGACTAGCAAGGAAATAAGTAAATGAAATGATGAAATATGAAACAACAATATGCAAGGAAGCTGAGGAGAGGTATGTACTCAAGAGTAACAGAAATAACGAGAAAACCAGGATGAGAGCTTGTTTCACTCGAAAGTGTAGAGAGGTCAAAACCAAGTGTGCTAGAGAATGGAAGACGTATAGAAGGCAAAAGACCCAGGAGAATATGGAGAGCAGTCGTAGAGCCAGAAATGAATATGTACAGGTAAGAATAGAGGCCAAATGACAATACGAAAATGACACAGCAGCGAAAGCCAAATCTGACCCGAAACTGTTGTACAAACACTTCAGGCAGAGAACAACAATCAAGGACCTGGTAATCAGGCTGAGGAAGGAAGGAGGAGAGATCACAAGAAAAGACCGAGAAGTATGTGAGGAACTCAACATGAGATTCAAAGAAGTATTCATAGAGGAGATAGAAGAGCCTCCACAAAGACAGAAAGATGGGTTACTCCATCAGCTGTTGGACACAATACATACAACCGAGGAAGAAGTGAAGAGGCTGCTAAGTGAGCTAGATATCTCAAAGGAGATGGGGTTGGATAACATCTCTCCATGGGTCCTGAAAGAGCGAGCACAGGCACTATGTGTACCACTAACAACAATCTTTAACACATCTATCGAAACAGGGCGACTACCTGAGGTATGGAAGACAGCAAATGTAGTCCCAATTTTTAAAAAAGGAGACAGACAGGAAGCATTAAACTACTCACATGTGTCATTGACATGTATAGTATTCAAAGTCATGGAGAATATTATCGGGAGGAGAGTGGCGGAGCACCTGGAACGGAAAAAGGTTATGAACGACAACCAGAACGGATTCATGGAAGGAAAATCCTGTGTCACAAAGCTACTGGAGTTTTATAACAAGGTAACAGATGTAAGACACGAGAGAGAGGGGTGGGTAGATTGCGTTTTCTTGGACTGCAAGAAGGCCGTCGACACAGTTCTTCACAAGAGATTAGTGCAAAAACTAGAGGATCAGGCACGTATAACAGGATGGGCACTGCAATGGATCAGAGAATACCTGACAAGGAGGCAAAAACGAGTCATGGTACGTGATGAGGTATCACAATGGGTGCTTGTAACGAGAGGGGTCCCGCAGGGGTCAGTCCTAGGAGCAGTGCTATTTTTGGTATAAGTAAATGGCATGATAGAAGGGATAGACTCAGAAGTGTCCCTGTTCGCAGATGATGTGAAGTTAATGATGAGAATTAAATCAGATGAGGATCAGGCAGGACTACAAAGAGACCTGGACAGACTGGACACCTGGTCCAGCAACTGGCTCCTTGAATTTAACCCCGCCAAATGCAAAGTCATGAAGATCGGGGAAGGGCAAAGAAGACCGCAGACAGAGTATAGGCTAGGTGGCCAAAGATTCAAGGAAAAAGATCATCGGGTGAGAATAATACCGAGCACATTTCCGGAAGCACACCTCAACCAGATAACTGCTGCAGCATATGAGTTCCTGCCAAACCTGAGAATAGCGTTCCGATACCTCAGGAAGGAGTCGTTCAAGACTCTGTATACCGTGTACGTCAGGCCCATAGTGGAGTATGCAGCACCAGTTTGGAACCCACACCTAGTCAAGCACGTCAAGAAATTAGAGAAAGTGCAAAAGGTTTGCAACAAGACTAGTCCCATAGTTAAGGGGAATGTCCTGCGAAGATAGATTAAGGGAAATCTGGCTGACGACACTGGAGGACAGGAGGGTTAGGGTAGACATGATAACGACATACAAAATACTGCGAGGAATAGTTAAGGTGGAGAGAGACAGGATGTTCCAGAGATGGGACACAGAAACAAAGGGTCACAATTGGAAGTTGAAGACTCCGACGAGTCAAAGAGATGTTAGGAAGTATTTCTTCAGTCAAAGAGCTGTCAGGAAGTGGAATAGTCTAGCAAGTGATATAGTGGAGGCAGGAACCATACATAGTTTTAAAACTAGGAATGATATTGCTCATGATAGTGTAGTCTTGAGTGTCAACTTATTACATTTAGTTTTTTTATGGAAAATAGATAATACTTATTTTTTCGTGCTGTTTTTTACTCCCTCTTCACTAATTTTTGTGGGATCTGTTGATCCCACAAAAGTTGGGTTTATATCCTGAAGTTCACAAGCAAGCACAGTTGCACACTTCACCTATATTACGAAGTCCACAAACTAACTCAGGTTGTCTCCATCTCTCGACTTAGAATATTCTCACCCTTATTCTGAGATATTCTAATCTCCGCAGAAGATCAATGTATGTCAACGCAACACGAATAACAATGTCCATAACTGACGCAGAGGCAGTTCACGAGACAGGCCACAATGACTCAATTAACCTATCTGACCTGGCCTGCTGTGCCAAGTCCAATACAAATCCAGAATAAGTGAGAGTCCGGGAAAGCTCTAAAATAACACAATGTGAAAAGTGCCTTTTGGGTGAGCTAGCCTATGTAAATGAACAAAGAACTTACATCATTCCTCCTCAAGCGTTAGATGCTGACTAATCTCTCTGGTGAGTGACAGTAAAGCAGACACGTCCCAGACTAACTCAATCCAGAAATCGTTTACTCACTTAGATCAGGTCAAACTATTTGTTAACTTGTAAGTAAAGAATATTGCTACAACTTGGACCATGAACCTACTATATTTAATAAAGAATTATAGAAATTATTTTGAACATAAGAAAGAAGGAGCACTGCTACAGGCCTACTGGCAGTCCAAGTTAAATTCACCCACACCTACTCACAAGAAGAAAATTAACAGAGAAAATTAATGAACTTAGCAGTAATAAGTATGAATTATTATACAAGTTCAGTATTATTATCTCAGCTACTGATAATAATGAAGAAAGAGAGAGCATAACTCAGCCTAATGCAACTTAACATTTTACTGGCATACAGAAATATACATCCACAAAATACATATTCAAGAAAATATGAAGATGATATATACGTCTTAAGAATACATATACACGAAATATGTAATAAACCTGAGTACAATCAATATATGTAAACATATACATACTGTGCACATCACATTCCTGCATACCAGGAAATGTATGCCTACTGGCATTACAGCAAGACTTGCTGCTAAATCACAATTAATTCTGCCTTAATAATCACACCTAACCCGCGATAACAGTTATAAACAGTATTTGTGGGAGTGTGAAAAAGAATTTAGAGGTGTCATGAGAAGTGTATATGTAGTCTGACACACCCAGGTAATATATGTCTGTGCTGGACTTAAAACTACTTCTAACACTGAGACTGGACTAGGGAAATGTTGCTAGATTTTTGTGGAGAGACAAAAACCTTGAACGTAAACAAGTCGCGAAAAGTTATTCCTGGAGAAATAACCAGAAATACCTAAAAGTGGAAAAACGAAGCAGATATAGATCACTGAGTTAGTGTTAGGGCGAGTCACATGTGCAGATATAGCTCACTTAGTTAGTGTTAGGGCTGAGTCACATGTGCAGATATAGATCACTGAGTTAGTGTTAGGGCGAGTCACATGTGCAGATATAGATCACTGAGTTAGTGTTAGGGCGAGTCACATGTGCAGATATAGATCACTGAGTTAGTGTTAGGGGCGAGTCACATGTGCAGATATAGCTCACTTAATTAGTGTTAGGGGCGAGTCACGTGTGCAGATCAGAAAAGATGACAGACCAATAGTGACAGAAAGTAGTGATTACACTAAAAAAATGGGAAGCAGCAGCAAAGAAACATAAAAAAATCACAGACCGACGAAATGTATTCATATTTGATACAGACATAGACTGTCTCCTGCCACAGAAGAAACTCCAACATACACAGGTGAAAATAACGATGGTGAACCCTATATATTTACTGCTTAATGGATATGTGGAAATTTTAAGTTCATCGTAAATATCCAGACACCAGAAGATGTTTCACTATATTCCAAAGTGACTTTGTTACTTACGTAATCAAGGGGCAGCGCTAAACCCGTAGGATTATGCTTCGCTTGTGGGGTGGGGATGTGGAAGGTATTCAGGCTTAATTCAGGGAATTGGAGCACAGATCCAGTTACCTAGATCAAGAGCCCCTCACCAACGTCAAGGAACCTTCCTTGAGGGGAATCATCACTACAGACCATAAAATGTTATAATCGGAGTTGTCCAGAATTTAATGTCATAAATAACACAGCAATGAAATTAATACAGAAAAGAAAACAAAAAATACCCAAACAGCAGAAAATAAACAAAAACAAAAGTTGAGAAATATAGCAGTGGAACACAACAAATATCTTCCTCACAAATATGGATGGAATCATCATTTACCCCGCAGTACTCTACGGAATAGTGAGTTCCACTCACTGAGGCAGTGGGCCAGGAGCCACACACCAACACAGGGGAGAGGATGTCACTCACCAACACGGGAGAGGATGTCACACACTAACACAGGGAAGAGAACGTCACGCAACAACACAGGGGAGAGGACGTCACTCACCAGCACAAGAGAGGATGTCACACACTAACACAGGGGAGAGGACGTCACAACAACACAGGGAAGCGCATCTAACACTGGGGTGGGGGAGACACTACACTCTTACATGGTAAGGGGCATGATAGCTTAACTCTAACATCTGGGTGAGGGAGACACTACACTCTTACATGGGAAGCAGCATGACAGCTTCACTCTAACATCTGGGTGAGGGAGACACTACACTCTTACATGGGAAGCAGCATGACAGCTTCACTCTAACATCTGGGTGAGGGAGACACTACACTCTTACATGGGAAGCAGCATGACAGCTTCACTCTAACATCTGGGTGAGGGAGACACTACACTCTTACATGGGAAGCAGCATGCCAGCTTCACTCTAACATCTGGGTGAGGGAGACACTACACTCTTACATGGGAAGCAGCATGACAGCTTCACTCTAACATCTGGGTGAGGGAGACACTACACTCTTACATGGTAAGCAGCATGACAGCTTCACTCTAACATCTGGGTGAGGGAGACACTACACTCTTACATGGGAAGCAGCATGACAGCTTCACTCTAACATCTGGGTGAGGGAAACACTACACTCTTACATGGGAAGCAGCATGCCAGCTTCACTCTAACATCTGGGTGAGGGAGACACTACACTCTTACATGGTAAGCAGCATGACAGCTTCACTCTAACATCTGGGTGAGGGAGACACTACACTCTTACATGGGAAGCAGCATGACAGCTTCACTCTAACATCTGGGTGAGGTAGACACTACACTCTTACATGGTAAGCAGCATGACAGCTTCACTCTAACATCTGGGTGAGGGAGACACTACACTCTTACATGGGAAGCAGCATGACAGCTTCACTCTAACATCTGGGTGAGGTAGACACTACACTCTTACATGGTAAGCAGCATGACAGCTTCACTCTAACATCTGGGTGAGGGAGACACTACACTCTTACATGGGAAGCAGCATGCCAGCTTCACTCTAACATCTGGGTGAGGGAGACACTACACTCTTACATGGTAAGCAGCATGACAGCTTCACTCTAACATCTGGGTGAGGGAGACACTACACTCTTACATGGGAAGCAGCATGACAGCTTCACTCTAACATCTGGGTGAGGGAGACACTACACTCTTACATGGGAAGCAGCATGACAGCTTCACTCTAACATCTGGGTGAGGGAGACACTACACTCTTACATGGTAAGCAGCATGACAGCTTCACTCTAACATCTGGGTGAGGGAGACACTACACTCTTACATGGTAAGCAGCATGACAGCTTCACTCTAACATCTGGGTGAGGGAGACACTACACTCTTACATGGGAAGCAGCATGACAGCTTCACTCTAACATC